>NW_028270191.1:13331216-13376216 GCF_037043375.1 Chiloscyllium plagiosum | reverse complement strand
AACAACAGTGTTCAGGTATAGGCAAGGCCCAGGCTGCAGCAGCAGCAGTGGTAGAGGTAGGCCCCAGGCACCAACAACAGTGTTCAGGTGTAGGCAAGGCCCAGGCTGCAGCAGCAGCAGTGGTAGAGGTAGGCCCCAGGCACCAACAACAGTGTTCAGGTATAGGCAAGGCCCAGGCTGCAGCAGCAGCAGTGGTAGAGGTAGGCCCCAGGCACCAACAACAGTGTTCAGGTGTAGGCAAGGCCCAGGCTGCAGCAGCAGCAGTGGTGGTAGGAGCTGCCTGTGCAGCTGAGCACAGCTCAAATTAAAGGAAAAAAAGAAGGAAGAAACCCAGGAAAACAAACAAAAAAAAAACCCCAAAAAACAAATGTCTTCCCTGAACAAGGGGAAAGAAAAAGAAACTCTCCTCTTCAGCAGAGACTAACAGCAGCAGTACAGACTGGCTGTGTGGCCAGCCAGCTTGGAGTCAGTCCCCTGGACTGGGCAAGTTCAAAATCCACTGATTCGATTTTGTTTTGATATCTGTCAGCCAGGGCTCCCTGATTGGACCAGATTAACAGCCCCAATCAGGGAACGCATATTCTATGAGGTCCCACCTGGCTGACCCTGTTACTAGGGGAACATTTGAGCCTGATCAAACCCTCGGGACATTTCTGGAAGTATTGCAAAGCCTGACTGAACAAAGCAGCCTGTGTGATCACATCCAGGCATTGTGCATGTGTTAAGCATAGCCACTTGGTGATAACTGCCCTCATCAAAGGTTCAAAGGTCAGAGAAGCTCAAGGTGAAGGTTATACGAAGAGGAAGGGTTTGGAGGGATATGGGCCGGGTGCTGGCTGGTGGGACTAGATTGGGTTGGGATATCTGGTCGGCATGGACGGGTTGGACCGAAGGGTCTGTTTCCGTGCTGTACATCTCTATGACTCTTAGTTACTGTCTGCTTCCCTCCTCCTCAGGCAGCAAGGTGGCTCAGTGGTTAACACTGCTGCCTCACAGCGCTAGGGTCCCAGGTTCGATTCCACCCTCAGGCGACTGTTTGCACGTTGCCCCTGTGGGTTTCCTCTGGGTGCTCCGGTTTCCTCCCACTGGAAGGCTGGGTTAGTAAGTTTGCCGATGTCACAAAGGTTGGTGGAGTTGTGGATAGTGTGGAGAGCTGTTCTGGGGTGCAATGGGACATTGACAGGATGCAGAGCTGGGCTGATAAGAGGCAGGTGGAATTCAACCCTGGAAAAGCGTGAAGTGATTCACTTTGGAAGGTTGAACTTGAATGCATAATACAGGGTTAAAGACAGGATACTTGGCAGTGTGGAGGAACAGAGGGGTCTGTGTCCATAGATCCCTCAAAGTTGCCACCCAAGTTGTTAGGGTTGTTAAGGTGGCATATGGTGTGTTGGCCTTCATTAGCAGGGGGATTAAGTTTCAGAGCTGTGAAGTTATGCCCTGGTTAGACCACACTTGGAAGATTGTGTTCAGTTATGGTCACCTCAATATGATAAGGATGTGGAAGCTTTCGAGAGGGTGCAGAGGAGATTTACCAGGATGCTGCCTGGACTGGAGGGCATGTCTTATGTAGAAAGGTTGAAGGAGCTAGGGCTTTTCTCATTGGAGCAAAGAAGGATGAGAGGCGACTTGATAGAGGCGTACAAGATGATGAGAGGCATCGATAGAGTGGATAGTCAGAGACTTTTCCTCAGGGCGGAAATGGCTGTCACGAGGGGGTATCATTTTAAGGTGATTGGAGGAAGGTGTAGGGGGAGATGTCAGAGGTAGGTTCTTTATAACATCGAGGGCTGAAGGGCCTGTACTGTGCTGCACTGTTCTATGTTCGAAGGGTCAGTTTTGACTTGGTGTCATCAGCCTGACCAGGAAGGAGTCTACTAGCACCTCGATGGGCCAGTCACAAGGTCACCTTTCTGGCAGCTTCAGGCTCCAGGCAGGAAGAGAGAAAAGGAGATGCACAACATAGCAGCAGGGGCAGAGTGGCCTCCCAGCCCAACCTCCGGGGATCAGTCAAACTCTCAAAAACAGGCTCCCTGGGCTCGCCCTGTCACAGCCGAAACATGGAAATTCAAGTTTCCTCCAACTAAATCATTCATGTTTTGTAAAGCGTACAAGAAGGACTGTGTCCAATTTTGGGCACCATACCTCAGGAAGGATGTACTGGCACTGGAGCGTGTCCAGCAGAGATTCACACGGATGATCCCTGAAATGGTAGGCCTAACATATGATGAAAGGCTGAGGATCTTGGGATTGTATTCATTAGCATTTAGAAGGTTGAGGGGAGATCTACTAGAAACTGACAAGATAATGCATGGGTTAGAAAGGGTGGACACTGGGAATTTATTTCCGTCAGGCAGGCACAGCCTTAGAATTAGAGGGGGTCAATTTAAAATGGAAATGAGGAGACATTTCTTCAGCCAGAGTGTGGTGGGCCTGTGGAATTCATTGCCACGGAGTGCAGTGGAGGCCAGGACATTAAATGTCTTCAAGGCAGAAATTGATAAATTCTTGATCTCGCAAGGAATTAAGGGGAGAGTGTGGGTAAATGGCGTTGAAATGCCCATCAGCCATGATTGAATGGTGGAGTGGACTCGATGGGCTGAAAGGCCTTCCTTCCACTCCTATGTCTGATGGACCCTTGAACACAGTCACCCTGTGCTCATCAACCTTTTGGCCTTCAGGACTGATGTCATTAACGGCCCTGTTACCCCCTTCAGCATTCGGCTGCTAGAGATACCACCTGCATTTAGATAGCTCCTTTCACATCACCAAGTTCTCACGAGGCGCCGCAGAGGGAAAAAAAAAATTGACTCTACGTCGCACGAGCCACAGGAATTAGTTGGCCATTCAGCCCCTCGCAGCTGACTGCGGCCTCGACTCGATTTTCCCATCTGTACCGCCCTCCAGGACCCTCCCCTCCCTTTGTCGATCCAAAGCCTTTGGGGCTAAAACCCTGGAGAAAAGAGATGGGTTTCGAGGAAGAGCAGGGAGCGAGGGAGGGAACTCCACCTGGTAGGCCCCGGACAAGCCTCACAGATCAGCACGACAGGAACAAACTGCCCGCCGGTGTATTCAGACGCTGCGATTGGCACAGCCCTTACCTCCGCCCCATCGTAGACACCGTGCCAAGTCATTCCCGGTGCCCAGCGGCAGAATGGCGACAGGTGGCTTCACAGCAAAGTGCATTTTATCTGAAAGGAGAAATAAAGGCCGTTGTAACATCAGCTTTGATTAAAACAAACATCCATTCGTTATGGCAACATTAAAGTGACAGCGAAGCTGATCGAGACTGAGTATAGACAATGTGAACAGGCCCAATAAGGCCCAGGCCTGACCAGAGGGTGAGTATGACAGGAAATCATTGGCCAGCTGAGAGGGTTCAGGGCCACAGGAACATGGCAACGCCACCTCAGATTTTTGTTCGATGGTAATCATTGCCCACACCCCCTCCCCCTACCCTTTTTCTCTTGGCACAGAGAGCTGGCAGGATTTGATGGCCCACGGTGCCACGTTAGCATGTCCAGGGTCACCGGTGCCAGTCAGGGCCGTCGCAATGTGCAAATGCCAAGCTGCCAGCACTTGGCACTCTCCACCGCCTCAGGCGACGGGTTTGAAAAGCCCGGCGCCAAGGTACTGCTGACGCGGCGCAATGCCAAGAGAGGGGATAAAACCGGGCATCGCTACCCCGCCAATGACGATGGGGCGGTCCGTAGCAACAGGCTAAAATTCTTCTGAGGCCGAAGGATGCTCTTCAAAGAAGGAGAGGTGGCACTCAGTGGAGGAGGCGATGACCCTGCAGCTCCGAGCTGGGCCCGGTGGGTTACGTCAGGCTTGAGTCTGGCACCAGTGGAAGCATGAACACCAATTCCTGAGCAACAAGTCGCTTTGTTCCAGCTCAGCATCCATTGGAGATTCTCCAGGTGCCCCACGCGATGACATTGAGGCTTCTCGACAAGGCTTTCAAAATGGAGAATTTGCGCCAACTGCCCGCTGATGCCCCCCCCCACCCCGTGCGCTGCTTGCCAGGCACATGTCTCGCTGGAGCTCAGAAGGTGTCACTGGCAATGCCAGCGGTGGAGGGTTCGCCCACGACAGATGGGGCCAAGGTCCATGTCAGTTGGTCAACTGCAGCGCAAATGGTGCCATCGCTCCTGGCGCATCAGGGCAAAAAATGCAGGGCATTTGCGCAAATATCTCAAGGCTTAACCCACCTCTCCCCACTCCCCCCCCCACCCCAAACCAGTCGGTATCCACCGCTCACCACCACAGCTTCCCAGGGTTCAGTACAGTCTCACGTCAGCCACTTCCCCGAGACCCTTTCCCTCCGCCCCCCCTCTCCCTTCACCTGTGGACACTTAGCGCGACTCGCGGGTCAGCCAGCCGTTAAGCGAAAGGGCAGGTTTGTCCCAGTGGTTGCTGGACACGCCTGAAAGCAGCTTGAGAAACTCAGAGCCCACGCTGTGTAGCGTTTACAAATGGGCGCTACGGAAATGCAGGCGTAAGAGCAGCTGGCCTGAAATGCAATGCGCGCAAATCGACTGCGAAAGTGTGTCCGCTCAGAGCGAGCGATGGCCGATACGCCAACAACACGCGAGCGATGGCCGACACGCCAACAACACGCGAGCGATGGCCGACACGCCAACAACACGCGAGCGATGGCCAACACGCCAACAACACGCGAGCGATGGCCAACACGCCAAGAACATGTGAGCAAAGTCCAACACAGCGAGAACATGTGAGGATAGCCAACATGCCAAGAACATATGAGCGATGGCCAATACTCAGAGAACATGTGAGCGATGTCGCACCTCTGTCCAGGAACAATGGGGAACGGGAGAATTTCCCTTTGATTATTGACGGCAACAGCATAGAGAGAGCTTTACCCTGTATCTAACCCCGTGCTGTCCCTGTCCTGGGAGTGTTTGATGGGGGGACAGTGTAGAGGGAGCTTTACTCTGTATCTAAACCCGTGCTGTCCCTGTCCTGGGAGTGTTTGATGGGGGGACAGTGTAGAGGGAGCTTTACCCTGTATCTAACCCCGTGCTGTCCCTGTCCTGGGAGTGTTTGATGGGGGGACAGTGTAGAGGGAGCTTTACCCTGTATCTAACCCCGTGCTGTCCCTGTCCTGGGAGTGTTTGATGGGGGGACAGTGTAGAGAGAGCTTTACTCTGTATCTATACCCGTGCTGTCCCTGTCCTGGGAGTGTTTGATGGGGGACAGTGTAGAGGGAGCTTTACTCTGTATCTATACCCGTGCTATCCCTGTCCTGGGAGTGTTTGATGGGAGGACAGTGTATAGGGAGCTTTACTCTGTATCTATACCCGTGCTGTCCCTGTCCTGGGAGTGTTTGATGGGGGACAGTGTAGAGGGAGCTTTACTCTGTATCTATACCCGTGCTGTCCCTGTCCTGGGAGTGTTTGATGGGAGGACAGTGTAGAGGGAGCTTTACTCTGTATCTAACCCCGTGCTGTCCCTGTCCTGGGAGTGTTTGATGGGGACAGTGTAGAGAGAGCTTTACCCTGTATCTAACCCCGTGCTGTCCCTGTCCTGGGAGTGTTTGATGGGGACAGTGTAGAGAGAGCTTTACTCTGTATCTAACCCCGTGCTGTCCCTGTCCTGGGAGTGTTTGATGGGGACAGTGTAGAGAGAGCTTTACTCTGTATCTAACCCCGTGCTGTCCCTGTCCTGGGAGTGTTTGATGGGGACAGTGTAGAGAGAGCTTTACTCTGTATCTAACCCCGTGCTGTCCCTGTCCTGGGAGTGTTTGATGGGGACAGTGTAGTGGGAGCTTTACTCTGTATCTAACCCCGTGCTGTCCCTGTCCTGGGAGTGTTTGATGGGGGACAGTGTAGAGAGAGCTTTACTCTGTATCTATCCCTGTGCTGTCCCTGTCCCTGGGAGTGTTTGATGGGGGACAGTGTAGAGAGAGCTTTACTCTGTATCTAACCCTGTGCTGTCCCTGTCCTGGGTGTGTTTGATGGGGGACAGTGTAGAGAGAGCTTTACTCTGTATCTAACCCCGTGCTGTCCCTGTCCTGGGAGTGTTTGATGGGGACAGTGTAGAGGGAGCTTTACTCTGTATCTAAACCCGTGCTGTCCCTGTCCTGGGAGTGTTTGATGGGGGACAGTGTAGAGAGAGCTTTACTCTGTATCTATCCCCGTGCTGTCCCTGTCCTGGGAGTGTTTGATGGGAGACAGTGTAGAGAGAGCTTTACTCTGTATCTAAACCCGTGCTGTCCCTGTCCTGGGAGTGTTTGATGGGGGACAGTGTAGAGGGAGCTTTACTCTGTATCTATCCCCGTGCTGTCCCTGTCCTGGGAGTGTTTGATGGGGGACAGTGTAGAGAGAGCTTTAGTCTGTATCTAACCCCGTGCTGTCCCTGTCCTGGGAGTGTTTGATGGGGACAGTGTAGAGGGAGCTTTACTCTGTATCTAACCCCGTGCTGTCCCTGTCCTGGGAGAGTTTGATGGGGACAGTGTAGAGAGAGCTTTACTCTGTATCTAACCCCGTCCTGTCCCTGTCAGTGGGAGTGTTTGATGGGGACAGTGTAGAGGGAGCTTTACTCTGTATCTAACCCTGTGCTGTCCCTGTCCCTGGGAGTGTTTGATGGGGACAGTGTAGAGGGAGCTTTACTCTGTATCTAACCCCGTGCTGTCCCTGTCCTGGTAGTGTTTGATGGGGACAGTGTAGAGGGAGCTTTACTCTGTATCTAACCCCGTCCTGTCCCTGTCAGTGGGAGTGTTTGATGGGGACATTGTAGAGGGAGCTTTACTCTGTATCTAACCCTGTGCTGTCCCTGTCCCTGGGAGTGTTTGATGGGGACAGTGTAGAGGGAGCTTTACTCTGTATCTAACCCCGTCCTGTCCCTGTCCTGGGAGTGTTTGATGGGGGGACAGTGTAGAGGGAGTTTTACTCTGTATCTAACCCCGTGCTGTCCCTGTCCTAGGAATGTTTGATGGGGGGAGAGTGTATAGAGAGCTTTACTCTGTATCTAACCCCGTGCTGTCCCTGTCCTGGGAGTGTTTGATGGGGGACAGTGTATAGAGAGCTTTACTCTGTATCTATCCCCGTGGTGTCCCTGTCCTGGGAGTGTTTGATGGGGGGACAGTGTAGAGGGAGCTTTACTCTGTATCTATCCCCGTGCTGTCCCTGTCCTGGGAGTGTTTGATGGGGGGACAGTGTAGAGGGAGCTTTACTCTGTATCTAACCCCGTGCTGTCCCTGTCCCTGGGAGTGTTTGATGGGGGAGAGTGTATAGAGAGCTTTACTCGGTATCTATCCCCGTGCTGTCCCTGTCCTGGGAGTGTTTGATGGGGGGATCAGTGTAGAGGGAGCTTTACTCTGTATCTAACCCCGTGCTGTCCCTGTCCTGGGAGTGCTTGATGGGGGAGAGTGTAGAGAGAGCTTTACTCTGTATCTTTCCCCGTGCTGTCCCTGTCCTGGGAGTGTTTGATGTGGGACAGTGTAGAGGGAGCTTTACTCTGTATCTAACCCCGTGCTGTCCCTGTCCTGGGAGTGTTTGATGGGGGAGAGTGTATAGAGAGCTTTACTCTGTATCTATCCCCGTGCTGTCCCTGTCCTGGGAGTGTTTGATGGGGACAGTGTAGAGGGAGCTTTACTCTGTATCTAACCCCGTGCTGTCCCTGTCCTGGGAGTGTTTGATGGGGGGACAGTGTAGAGGGAGCTTTACTCTGTATCTATCCCCGTGCTGTCCCTGTCCTGGGAGTGTTTGATGGGGGACAGTGTAGAGAGAGCTTTACTCTGTATCTAACCCCGTGCTGTCCCTGTCCCTGGGAGTGTTTGATGGGGGAGAGTGTATAGAGAGCTTTACTCTGTATCTATCCCCGTGCTGTCCCTGTCCTGGGAGTGTTTGATGGGGGGACAGTGTAGAGAGAGCTTTACTCGGTATCTATCCCCGTGCTGTCCCTGTCCTGGGAGTGTTTGATGGGGGGATCAGTGTAGAGGAAGCTTTACTCTGTATCTAACCCCGTGCTGTCCCTGTCCTGGGAGTGCTTGATGGGGGAGAGTGTAGAGAGAGCTTTACTCTGTATCTATCCCCGTGCTGTCCCTGTCCTGGGAGTGTTTGATGTGGGACAGTGTAGAGGGAGCTTTACTCTGTATCTAACCCCGTGCTGTCCCTGTCCTGGGAGTGTTTGATGGGGGACAGTGTAGAGGGAGCTTTACTCTGTATCTAACCCCGTGCTGTCCCTGTCCTGGGAGTGTTTGATGGGAGGAGAGTGTAGAGGGAGCTTTACTCTGTATCTATCCCCGTGCTGTCCCTGTCCCTGGGAGTGTTTGATGGGGGACAGTGTAGAGAGAGCTTTACTCTGTATCTAACCCTGTGCTGTCCCTGTCCCTGGGAGTGTTTGATGGGGGGACAGTGTAGAGGGAGCTTTACTCTGTATCTATCCCTGTGCTGTCCCTGTCCTGGGAGTGTTTGATGGGGGACAGTGTAGAGGGAGCTTTACTCTGTATCTATCCCTGTGCTGTCCCTGTCCTGGGAGTGTTTGATGGGGAACAGTGTTGAGGGAGCTTTACTCTGTATCTAACCCCGTGCTGTCCCTGTCCCTGGGAGTGTTTGATGGGGGGACAGTGTAGAGGGAGCTTTACTCTGTATCTATCCCTGTGCTGTCCCTGTCCTGGGAGTGTTTGATGGGGGACAGTGTAAAGAGAGCTTTACTCTGTATCTATCCCCGTGCTGTCCCTGTCAGTGGGAGTGTTTGATGGGGACAGTGTTGAGGAAGCTTTACTCTGTATTTAACCTTGTGCTGTCCCCGTCCCTGAGAGTGTTTGATGGGGACAGTGTAGAGGGAGCTTTACTCTGTATTTAACCTTGTGCTGTCCCCGTCCCTGAGAGTGTTTGATGGGGGAGAGTGTATAGAGAGCTTTACTCTGTATCTATCCCCGTGCTGTCCCTGTCCTGGGAGTGTTTGATGGGGGGACAGTGTAGAGAGAGCTTTACTCTGTATCTATCCCCGTGCTGTCCCTGTCCTGGGAGTGTTTGATGTGGGACAGTGTAGAGGGAGCTTTACTCTGTATCTAACCCCGTGCTGTCCCTGTCCTGGGAGTGTTTGATGGGGGACAGTGTAGAGGGAGCTTTACTCTGTATCTAACCCCGTGCTGTCCCTGTCCTGGGAGTGTTTGATGGGGGGAGAGTGTAGAGGGAGCTTTACTCTGTATCTATCCCCGTGCTGTCCCTGTCCCTGGGAGTGTTTGATGGGGGACAGTGTAGAGAGAGCTTTACTCTGTATCTAACCCTGTGCTGTCCCTGTCCCTGGGAGTGTTTGATGGGGGGACAGTGTAGAGGGAGCTTTACTCTGTATCTATCCCTGTGCTGTCCCTGTCCTGGGAGTGTTTGATGGGGGACAGTGTAGAGGGAGCTTTACTCTGTATCTATCCCTGTGCTGTCCCTGTCCTGGGAGTGTTTGATGGGGAACAGTGTTGAGGGAGCTTTACTCTGTATCTAACCCCGTGCTGTCCCTGTCCCTGGGAGTGTTTGATGGGGGGACAGTGTAGAGGGAGCTTTACTCTGTATCTATCCCTGTGCTGTCCCTGTCCTGGGAGTGTTTGATGGGGGACAGTGTAAAGAGAGCTTTACTCTGTATCTATCCCCGTGCTGTCCCTGTCAGTGGGAGTGTTTGATGGGGACAGTGTTGAGGAAGCTTTACTCTGTATTTAACCTTGTGCTGTCCCCGTCCCTGAGAGTGTTTGATGGGGACAGTGTAGAGGGAGCTTTACTCTGTATTTAACCTTGTGCTGTCCCCGTCCCTGAGAGTGTTTGATGGGGACAGTGTAGAGAGACCTTTACTCTGTATCTATCCCCGTGCTGTCCCCGTCCCTGAGAGTGTTTTATGGGGGGACAGTGTAGAGAGACCTTTACTCTGTATCTATCCCCGTGCTGTCCCTGTCCCTGGGAGTGTTTGATGGGGGGACAGTGTAGAGGGAGCTTTACTCTGTATCTAACCCTGTGCTGTCCCTGTCCCTGGGAGTGTTTGATGGGGGACAGTGTAGAGAGAGCTTTACTCTGTATCTGACCCTGTGCTGTCCCTGTCCCTGGGAGTGTTTGATGGGGGGACAGTGTGAAGAGAGCTTTACTCTGTATCTGACCCTGTGCTGTCCCTGTCCTGGGAAACATGTCTAGTTTGCTGTGAGATCACTTGAAGTGAATGTTGACTGAGTGTGTTTCCGAGCCCTCTACAATAAAAATATGATGACATTTTTACAGCATGTTTTTATTGGGGTGAAAGGTCATTAAAGGATACAGTACCAATGGAGTCAAGTATCCATCCTACAGTGCCATCGCCTCCACACACCAAGACCCGGATATTCGGCACATCGTGAAAGAATTTCAGTCTGCAAGAGAGGGAAGCATCAAAGCATTAACTGAGCAACAGAGACCTCCTGTCGACCCACTGACTTTTCCTTTAGCTCAGCAGTTTGCCCACTCCACTCTGTCATAGACTTATAGAGTCAGCCAGCATGGAAACAGACCCTTCGGCCCAACCAGTCCATGCCGACCCTAATCCCAAACTGAACTGGTCCCACCTGCCTGCTCCAGGCCCATCTCCCTCCAAATCTTTCCTGTTCTTGTCCTTATCCCATCTTTTAAAAGTTGTAACTGTCCCCACATCCAACACTTCCTTGCGAAGCTCATTCCACACACGCCAACCACTCTGCGTAAAAAAAGTTACCCCTCGAGTCTTACATAAATCTTTCTCCTTTCATCTTCAAAATATACCCTCCAACCTTGAACTCCATCGCCCTAGGGAAAAGACACTCGCTACTCATCCCCTCGATAAAAGATCACCCCTCAGCCTCTTACACTCCAGGGGAAAATCTCCCTTATAACTCAAACCCAACATCCTGGTTACTCTCTTCTGAACCCTCTCCAGCTTAGTAAACCCTTCCTATAGTAGGGCGACCAGAACTGGACACAGTATTCCAGAAGAGGCCTCACCAACGTCCTCAATGTGATGTCTCCAGCTCCTACACTCAAAGGTCTGAGCAATGAAGACAAATGTGTTCAACGCCTTCTTAACCCCCCTGTCTATATGTGACACAACCTTCAAAGAATGATGTCCCTCAATCCCTAGGTCTCTCTGTTCTACAACACTACCCAGGGCCCGACCATTAACTGTATATGTCCTGCCCTGACTTAGAGTCATAGAGATGTACAACATGGAAACAGACCCTTCGGTCCAACCCGTCCATGCCGACCAGATATCCCAACCCAATCTAGTCCCACCTGCCAGCGCTTGGCCTGCAGGATTCCCTCTAACAACTTGCCCACCACCGAGGTCAGGCTCACTGGTCTATAGTTCCCTGGCTTGTCTTTACCACCCTTCTTAAACAGTGGCACCACGTTTGCCAACCTCCAGTCTTCCGGCACCTCACCTGTGACTATCGGTGATACAAATATCTCAGCAAGAGGCCCAGCAATCACTTCTCTCGCTTCCCACAGAGTTCTCGGGTACACCTGATCAGGTCCTGGGGATTTATCCACTTTTAACAGTTTCAAGACATCCAGCACTCCCTCCTCTGTAATCTGGACATTTTGCAAGATGTCACCATCTATTTCCCTACAGTCTATATCTTCCATATCACTTTTCCACAGTAAATATGATGCAAAATACCCGTTTAGTATCTCCCCCATTTTCTGTGGCTCCACACAAAGGCCACCTTGCTGATCTTTGAGGGGCCCTATTCTCTCCCTAGTTACCCTTTTGTCCTTAATATATTTGTAAAAACCCTTTGGATTCTCCTTAACTCTATTTGCCAAAGCTATCTCATGTCCCCGTTTTGCCCTCCTGATTTCCCTCTTAAGTATACTCCTACTTACTTTATACTCTTTCAAGGATTCACTCGATCTATCCTGTCTATACCTGACATATGCTTCCTTCTTTTTCTTAACCAAACCCTCAATTTCTTTAGTCATCCAGCTTTCCCTGTACCTACCAGCCTTCCCTTTCACCCTGACAGGAATATACTTTCTCTGGATTCTCGTTATCTCATTTCTGAAGACTTCCCATTTTCCAGCCGTCCCTTTATCTGCGAACATCTGCCTCTAATCAGCTTTCGAAAGGTCTTGCCTAATACCGTCAAAATTGGCCTTTCTCCAATTTAGAACTTCAACTTTTAGATCTGGTCTATTCTTTTTATATTAAAACTAATAGAATTATGGTCTTGTTTTACCAAAATGCAAAACCTCATATTTATCCAAATTAAACTCCAGCTGCCACTCCTCAGCCCATTGGCCCAATTGATCAAGATCTCTTTGCAATCTTAGATAACCACCTTCACTGTCCACCATACCTCCAATCTTGGTGTCATCGGCAAACTTACTAACCATACCTCCCATATTGTCAAATGCCAAACTAAAGTGGGGACCCAGCGGTGATCTCTGTGGAACACTGTTGGTCACAGGCCTCCAGTCCAACCCTCCACCATCACTCTCTGTCTCCTGTTGTGAAGCCAATTTTGTATCCAATTGTATCAACTGCCTCAGATCATCAAAGTAAGGCCAATTGGCGCAAAGCCTTCCACGTGTCAGCCACCTTCCTCCCAGAGGCCCAGTTGGTCGATAAAGACCACAGTCTTGGGCTACAGGCCGAAGGTGATGACAAGGCATGTGTCTGAGCTGACTCACGGCCAGCACACGCCCCCTTCAGGAGGGATCAAGATTGCACAGCCAAACAATTGGGGCCTGCCATCGAAATGCTTGGCATCACGCCACACCGGGGAGGGGGGGGGAGCGAGTGGACCAATCACGCTGAAAATTGGCAGCGATGCCCCGAAAACACTGGAAGGTTGTCAGGCACGCCGGAGCTGCGGATCACATGGCACGTCAATGGCGCAGCGGGAGGAAACTGGGGGAACAGACCGGCGAACGGTGAGGCTGAGCGAGTGAAGGAGGAGGAAGGCCATGGCTTTAGCGCTAAACGGCCTTTCGGTGGAGCTGCGTTGGCTGCCTGTGAGGAGGACTGCTGTGCCCCCTTGAGAACGTGGGGGTGGACCGATTGCTCGCTTGCGGAACGCTCTGTCCCACCAAACCCGCAACCTCTCCCGGGTTAATATGGCTGCTCTCGTCCATATTGCCTTTGTGCTTGTCCTTGTACTTTCTAAACGAGAACAGCGATTCAAAATCAGGAGGCAGCAAGCAGCTCTGAAGGTACTCACCCAGAATGATGGCTCTCTGAAGGGGAGGGTTCACTCCTGACTGGAACAGGAGAGATGTTTTGTCAGCGTTGGAGTGCGTAGCAGGCACCGCTGGCCTTCCGTCGCACCGAGAGCAAGTTTAAACCAATGACAGGAATTTTACACCCCTCGCCCCCTCCCCCCGCATCAACAAAGATGAAGTTGCAAAAATAACTGGGACAACACAACCAGAGACACGCATGAGAATTCCTCGAAGCATGGCACAGCGAGTTAGACCCCCATCTACCACCCCCTGAGAAAAGGAACAGGAAGTGACTTCACCACAGGAAATAACATCACCACAGGCAATGACATCACCAACCCAAGGAAACCTAAACACATAAACAGAAAGCGGGCCATACCACCGGTGCTTCATCCGGAGGCTCACTAGTATGGTGACGAAACGTCTGGAAATGAACCTTCCAGCTCAGCGAGCAAGCCTACATCCAGATCCTCCACCTGAGCTACAAATCTTCTGAAAACTCACTGAGGATAACTGAGTCCAAGGGTCCACCAGAGGCATGGCTGCAGGGAGCTTTTGCAAGGAGGACAGGAGCTGTGGGCGATACGGCAGGGAGAGCTTACAGCAATATGGCTCCTTCTGGAGTACTGTGACCCGGTCTGGTCTCCCTGTTTTTGGAAGGATAGCTGGACAGGGCTGGGAATGGAGGCTTTCAGTTACAGCGAGAGGCTGGGACTTTTATGTTTCCCTGGAGCGTCGGAGGCAGAGGGGTGACCTTATAGAGGTATATAAAATCATGAGGGGTACAATTAAGATGTATAGCAAGGATCCTTTCCCTAGGGTGTGGGATTTCAAGACAAGGGGGCATATTTTTTAAGACGAGAGGACAAAGATTTAAAAAGGACGCGAGGGGCAACCTTTTTTACAGAATGTGGAGTGACCTTCCCTGAGGAGGTGGTGGATGCGGGTGCAGTTACAACATTTAAAAGATATTTGGATAAGGACATGAATAGGAAAGGGTTTGGAGGGATATAGGCCAGAGGCAGGCAGGTGGGACTAGTTTAGTCAGCACGGACTGGTTGGGCCGAAGGGTCTGTTTCTGTGCGATATGACTCTATCTTGGCTCATGATCCCATTCTGGGGAAGGCCTGTGGGTCCTGCTCCAGTAGCTCCATTCCCTCAAGTGCCCATTGCTCGCTATGGCATCAATCGGAGTAAGGGGGATCAGCGCCATGGGAATCAGGAGGCCGGCGCAGGCCCCGCCAGTCCCCCCTGACACCTCAGTGTAGATTGGAGAGTGGAACCGGAGGACCTGAGGAACTGTTTGTTTGATGCAGCCAGTTGGCGGGATACTGGGCCGTGCTGTCTGAACGGACAGAGGTTAAGGCATAGGAGCAGGGAGAGGCCCGTACATCTGCTCTGCCATGGCTGACCTGCCCCAGGCCTCAACCCCTGCTTCCTCACAGCTCCTCATTGCCCCCAACTCCTCGATCTTCCAGAACTCCATCTCCCTCCTCTTTAAATACTTCCAGTGAGTTTGCCTCCACAACCCTCCGTGGCTGGGGGGGGTGGAGAATTCCAGACATTCCCTGTCCTGTGGGAGAGGAAATTCCTTCACATCTCAGTTTTAAGTGAGTGTCCCCTTATTCTGGAACCACCTCCCCCCTCCCCCCTCCAACTGGGGGGAAAACATCTTCTCAACAACTAAACTGTCAAGTCCCCTCAGAATCTTGTCTGTTCCAATAAGATCATCCTCATTCTTCTCAACCTGAATGAATGAAGATCTGGTGTGTGATCCGGTCATGATAAATAAACTCCTTTCTCCCAGGAATCAGCCCTCGTGAATCTCTCTTCACTGTGGCAGTCCATGCTCTCTTAAACACAGGGACCAAACCTGTACACAATGCTGCAGGTGCGGCCTACCCAGTTCAAACAAGCCTTCCCTACTTTTAAACTCCAACCCCCTGAGAACTGAAAGCCTAGATTCCATCTGCCTCCTTCATTACTTGCTGCACCTGCACGCCAATGTTCTGTGTTTTAATGGGAAGGTGACGGCCTAGTGGTATTAATGGTGGACTGTAATTCCAGAGACCCAGGTCATGTTCTGGGGATCTGAGTTCGAATCCTGCTATGGCAGTTGGTGGAATTTCAATTCAAATTTTTTTTTTTAAAAACTGGAATTAAGAGACTAATAATGACCATTAGTCCACTCCTGATGGTCAGGATAAACCCCATCTGGTTCACTCATATCCTTCAAGGGAAGGAAACCGCCATCCTTACCTGGTCTGGGCCTACACGTGACTCCAGACCCGCAGCCAGTGTGATTGACTCTTAACTGCCCTCTGGGTAATTAGGAACGGGCAATAAATGCTGGGCCGAGCCAGCAATGCCCTCATCCCATGAATGAATACAGTTAAATAAATGTACAAGAACCCTCAGTGTTGCACATCCTCTGGAATCTCTCTCCATTTAAATAACACCCTGCCTTTTGATTCTTCCCCCCAAAGTGTATGAGCTGACACCTCCCGACATTACAGTCTGAGAGATCTACAGCACAGCAAAAGGCCCTTCAGCCCCTCCCTCACTATTCAAGCCCCATTTCCCAGCCCTTGGCCCGTAGCCCTGTAGGGCTTGGCACCACAAGTGCCCGTCAAAATGCTATGTAAACGTACCGAGGCCTTCGGCTGTTCCTACCCTCACAGGCAGCGGGCTTGCAGATTCCCCACCACCCTCTGCCTTTGCTCAAATCTCTTCGAAACCTCTGGCTCCTTCTCTGAAACCTACGCCCCATGTCATGAATCTGTCCACCAACAGGAAAACCTTCATCCTCTCCACCCTAACTTTGACCCTCATTATTTTATACATCTCAATCAAACGCCCTCTCAACGAGCTCTGCTTAAAGAAAAAGAACCGCAGTCTGTCCAATCTCTCTTCATCACTGAAACTCTCCAGACCAAGCAACATCCTGGTAAATCCCCCCTGCTCCAGACCGGGCAACATCCTGGTAAATCCCCCCTGCCCCAGACCAGGCAACATCCTGGTAAATCTCCCCCTGCCCCAGACCAGGCAACATCCTGGTAAATCTCCCCTGCCCCAGACCAGGCAGCATCCTGGTAAATCCCCCCTGTCCCAGACCGGGCAATATCCTGGTCAATCCCCACTGCCCCAGACCAGGCAACATCCTGGTAAATCCCCACTGCCCCAGACCAGGCAACATCCTGGTAAATCCCCACTGCCCCAGACTAGGCAACATCCTGGTAAATCTCCCCTGCCCCAGACCAGGCAACATCCTGGTAAATCCCCCCTGCCCCAGACCAGGCAACATCCTGGTAAATCTCCCTCTGTCCCAGACCAAGCAACATCCTGGTAAATCCCCATTGCCCCAGACCAGGCAACATCCTGGTAAATCCCCCCTGCCCCAGACCAGGCAACATCCTGGTAAATCTCCCCCTGCCCCAGACCAGGCAACATCCTGGTAAATCTCCCCTGCCCCAGACCAGGCAGCATCCTGGTAAATCCCCCCTGTCCCAGACCGGGCAATATCCTGGTCAATCCCCACTGCCCCAGACCAGGCAACATCCTGGTAAATCCCCACTGCCCCAGACCAGGCAACATCCTGGTAAATCCCCACTGCCCCAGACTAGGCAACATCCTGGTAAATCTCCCCTGCCCCAGACCAGGCAACATCCTGGTAAATCCCCCCTGCCCCAGACCAGGCAACATCCTGGTCAATCCCCACTGCCCCAGACCAGGCAACATCCTGGTAAATCTCCCTCTGTCCCAGACCAAGCAACATCCTGGTAAATCCCCACTGCCCCAGACCAGGCAACATCCTGGTAAATCCCCATTGCCCCAGACCAGGCAACATCCTGGTAAATCCCCACTGCCCCAGACCAGGCAACATCCTGGTAAATCCCCATTGCCCCAGACCAGGCAACATCCTGGTAAATCCCCATTGCCCCAGACCAGGCAACATCCTGGTAAATCCCCACTGCCCCAGACCAGGCAACATCCTGGTAAATCCCCACTGCCCCAGACTAGGCAACATCCTGGTAAATCTCCCCTGCCCCAGACCAGGCAACATCCTGGTAAATCCCCCCTGCCCCAGACCAGGCAACATCCTGGTCAATCCCCACTGCCCCAGACCAGGCAACATCCTGGTAAATCTCCCTCTGTCCCAGACCAAGCAACATCCTGGTAAATCCCCACTGCCCCAGACCAGGCAACATCCTGGTAAATCCCCATTGCCCCAGACCAGGCAACATCCTGGTAAATCCCCACTGCCCCAGACCAGGCAACATCCTGGTAAATTCCCACTGCCCCAGACCAGATAACATCCTGGTCAATCCCCACTGCCCCAGACTAGGCAACATCCTGGTAAATCCCCCCTGCCCCAGACCAGGCAACATCCTGGTAAATCCCCCCTGCCCCAGACCAGGCAACATCCTGGTAAATCCCCACTGCCCCAGACCAGGCAACATCCTGGTAAATCCCCACTGCCCCAGACCAGGCAACATCCTGGTAAATCCCCACTGCCCCAGACCAGGCAACATCCTGGTAAATCTCCCCTGTCCCAGACCGGGCAATATCCTGGTAAATCCCCCCTGCCCCAGACCAGGCAACATCCTGGTAAATCCCCACTGCCCCAGACTAGGCAACATCCTGGTAAATCCCCACTGCCCCAGACCAGGCAACATCCTGGTAAATCCCCCCCTGCCCCAGACCAGGCAACATCCTGGTAAATCTCCCCTGTCCCAGACCGGGCAATATCCTGGTCAATCCCCACTGCCCCAGACCAGGCAACATCCTGGTAAATCCCACCCTGCCCCAGACCAGGCAACATCCTGGTAAATCCCCACTGCCCCAGACCAGGCAACATCCTGGTAAATCTCCCCTGCCCCAGACCAGGCAACATCCTGGTAAATCTCCCTCTACCCCAGACCAGGCAACATCCTGGTAAATCCCCACTGCCCCAGACCAGGCAACATCCTGGTAAATCTCCCCTGCCCAAGACCAGGCAACATCCTGGTAAATCTCCCCTGCCCAAGACCAGGCAACATCCTGGTAAATCTCCCCTGCCCAAGACCAGGCAACATCCTGGTAAATCTCCCCTGCCCAAGACCAGGCAACATCCTGGTAAATCCCCACTGCCCCAGACCAGGCAACATCCTGGTAAATCTCCCCTGCCCCAGACCAGGCAACGTCCTGGTAAATCTCCCCTGTCCCAGACCAGGCAACATCCTGGTAAATCTCCCTCTACCCCAGACCAGGCAACATCCTGGTAAATCCCCACTGCCCCAGACCAGGCAACATCCTGGTAAATCTCCCTCTACCCCAGACCAGGCAACATCCTGGTAAATCCCCACTGCCCCAGACCAGGCAACATCCTGGTAAATCTCCCCCTGCCCCAGACCAGGCAACATCCTGGTAAATCCCCACTGCCCCAGACCAGGCAACATCCTGGTAAATCTCCCACTGCCCCAGACCAGGCAACATCCTGGTAAATCTCCCTCTACCCCAGACCAGGCAACATCCTGGTAAATCCCCACTGCCCCAGACCAGGCAACATCCTGGTAAATCCCCACTGCCCCAGACCAGGCAACATCCTGGTAAATCCCCACTGCCCCAGACCAGGCAATATCCTGGTAAATCCCCACTGCCCCAGACCAGGCAGCATCCTGGTAAATCCGCACTGCCCCAGACCAGGCAACATCCTGGTAAATCCCCCCCTGCTCCAGACCAGGCAACATCCTGGTAAATCCCCACTGCCCCAGACCAGGCAACATCCTGGTAAATCTCCCCTGCCCCAGACCAGGCAACATCCTGGTAAATCTCCCCTGCCCCAGACCAGGCAATATCCTGGTCAATCCCCACTGTCCCAGACCAGGCAACATCCTGGTAAATCCCCCCCTGCCCCAGACCAGGCAACATCCTGGTAAATCCCCCCTGCCCCAGACCAGGCAACATCCTGGTAAATCCCCCCCTGCTCCAGACCAGGCAACATCCTGGTAAATCCCCACTGCCCCAGACCAGGCAACATCCTGGTAAATCTCCCCTGCCCCAGACCAGGCAACATCCTGGTAAATCTCCCTCTGTCCCAGACCAGGCAATATCCTGGTAAATCCCCACTGTCCCAGACCAGGCAACATCCTGGTAAATCTCCCCTATCCCAGACCAGGCAACATCCTGGTAAATCTCCCTCTGTCCCAGACCAGGCAATATCCTGGTAAATCTCCCCTGTCCCAGACCAGGCAACATCCTGGTAAATCTCCCTCTACCCCAGACCAGGCAACATCCTGGTAAATCCCCACTGCCCCAGACCAGGCAACATCCTGGTAAATCTCCCCTGCCCAAGACCAGGCAACATCCTGGTAAATCTCCCCTGCCCAAGACCAGGCAACATCCTGGTAAATCTCCCCTGCCCAAGACCAGGCAACATCCTGGTAAATCTCCCCTGCCCAAGACCAGGCAACATCCTGGTAAATCCCCCCCTGCCCCAGACCAGGCAACATCCTGGTAAATCTCCCCTGCCCCAGACCAGGCAACATCCTGGTAAATCCCCCCCTGCTCCAGACCAGGCAACATCCTGGTAAATCTCCCCTATCCCAGACCAGGCAACATCCTGGTAAATCTCCCTCTGCCCCAGACCAGGCAATATCCTGGTAAATCCCCACTGCCCCAGACCAGGCAACATCCTGGTAAATCCCCCCCTGCCCCAGACCAGGCAACATCCTGGTAAATCTCCCCTGTCCCAGACCGGGCAATATCCTGGTAAATCTCCCCTATCCCAGACCAGGCAACATCCTGGTAAATCCCCCCCTGCCCCAGACCAGGCAACATCCTGGTAAATCCCCACTGCCCCAGACCAGGCAACATCCTGGAAAATCCCCACTGCCCCAGACTAGGCAACATCCTGGTAAATCCCCACTGCCCCAGACCAGGCAACATCCTGGTAAATCTCCCTCTGCCCCAGACCAGGCAACATCCTGGTAAATCTCCCCTGCCCCAGACCAGGCAACATCCTGGTAAATCCCCCCTGCCCCAGACCGGGCAACATCCTGGTAAATCTCCCTCTGCCCCAGACCAGGCAACATCCTGGTAAATCCCCACTGCCCCAGACCAGACAACATCCCTGTAAATCCCCACTGCCCCAGACCAGGCAACATCCTGGTAAATCCCCCCCTGCCCCAGACCAGGCAACATCCTGGTAAATCTCCCCTGTCCCAGACCGGGCAATATCCTGGTCAATCCCCACTGCCCCAGACCAGGCAACATCCTGGTAAATCCCCACTGCCCCAGACCAGGCAACATCCTGGTAAATCTCCCCTATCCCAGACCAGTCAACATCCTGGTAAATCTCCCTCTACCCCAGACCAGGCAACATCCTGGTAAATTCCCACTGCCCCAGACCAGGCAACATCCTGGTAAATCCCCACTGCCCCAGACCAGGCAACATCCTGGTAAATCCCCCCTGCCCCAGACCAGGCAACATCCTGGTAAATCTCCCTCTGTCCCAGACCAGGTAACATTCTGGTAAATCTCCCTCTGCCCCTCTCTCCAGTGCTATCACACCCCTCCTCGGATGTGTTTTCAACTCCCTCCTGCAATGACTTTACCCAGTCCCCCAACCTATCTCTTTCCCTTATGTCCTGATCATAACACCCCCTCTACACCCACTGCTGCATCGTCTGTAAATGTGGATACATTATACTTTGGCCCTCACCCAAGTCAGTGATAGCCCGAGAACAGGGCCAGACAAACCTTTCAAAAGGGGATAAGCACTTGCTGGGGAGCGCAAGTCCCAGGGCTATGGGGGCCGGGAGGTGGAGAGCAGGGGGGGGGGGGGGTGGGGGTGGGGGGGGGTGTGATTGAATGGACATGGCAGGATTGTGATGGATTGAAGAGTCCCTTTCAGTGGGCGGTGTTTCCAATTAGTGAAGGACAGTGTGGAGTCCGGGCATCCTTCCTTTCGGCACGCACCAACTGCCGCTATTCCTTCGACATCACGTGCTCATCTAGGAGCCCTGGCTCACGCTCTTCGCCGTTTCCTCACCGGAACGCAAAGGGAAAGACATCTTGCCGATGTCACAAAGATGCACCTGAAATTATGACACGCTCCACCTCAAAGGGCACGTGGCTGAAACATTCCTGGGGCAGGTAGGAAATGACAAAACCAATTCAGGAGCAGCACGAGGCCATTCAGCCCGTCGAGTCTGCTCCACCATTCACATCAGTGATCTGATAATGCCCAACTCCCCTTTCCTGCCTTTTCCCCATCACCCCTCCATTCCCCTTCCTGATTAAACATCTCTCTGTCTCAGCCTTGAATATACTCACTGACCCAGCCCCGACAGCCCTCTGTGGGAAAGAATTCCACAGACTCACTTCCCTCTGTGAGAGGAAATTCCTCCTCATCTCTGTCTGCAACGGGTGACCACGAATTCTGGGATTGTACCCTCTGGTCCTAGACTCTCTCCCACAAGGGGAAACAACCTCTCCACATCCCCCCTGTCAAGTCCCCCAGGGAATCCTGGATGTTTCAATAAGGTCGTCTCTCATTCTTCTAAACCCCAATGAGTCCAGGCCCAACCTCCTCAACCTCTCCTCGTGGGACAGTCCCTCCATACCCGGGATCAGCCGAGTGGACCTTCTCTGGGCTGCCTCCAATGTCAGTCTGTCTTTCCTCAGGTAAGGGGACCCAAACCTGTTCACAGTATCCCAGCTGTGGTCTGACCAGTGCCTTGTATAAAACCTCCTTCCCTTTATCCTCTGTTCCCTTTGAAATAAAGGCCGACATTCCATTTACCTTCCCCGTGACACGCTGAACTTGGATGCGAGCTTTTCGGGATTCATGGATGAGGATTCCCAAAACCCTCTGCACTATAGCTTTCTGCAGTCTTTCTCCATTTAAATAATATTCAACTCTTCCTCTTCTTACGATCAAAATGCATGATCTCACATTTTCCCACATTATATTCTGACGAGTGTTTCCCACTCACTTAACCTGTCCCTGTCCCTGTCCCTCTTCAGACTCATCACTTGCCTTCCCACCTACTTTTATGTCACCCCCAAACCTGGCTATAGTATGTTCACTTGCCTCATCCAAGTCATGAGGACAAATTGTAAATAACTGGGGCCCCAGCACTGATCCACTAGTTACAGGTTGGCATCCTGAAAATGCCTCTTGTATGCCAACTCTCCATCTTCTAACAGTTAGCCAGCCCTCTATCCACGTTAATATATGAGCTCCAACATCATAGGCTCTTCTCTTATTAAGTAGCCCAGTGTGTGGTACCTCGCCAAAGGCATGCTTTCCCTTTATCAACCCACTTCCTCAAAGAATTCTAGTAAATCTGTCAGACTTGATTGTCCCCTTCCTTAAATCATGCTTAATCATTTTACATCCTCTGCTATTACATCCTTTAAGACAGACTCTCACATTTCCCAGTCACAGATGTTAAGCCAACTGGCTTATAATCACCTATTTTTTTTGTCCCCTTCCCTTTTTAGATAAAGGTGTTACATTGACAGAGTTCCAATCCTGCAGGAATTCTCCAGAATCGAAGGATTCCTGGACGATTACTACCAGTATCCACTACCATCATCGCTACGTCCTTTCAATATCTGAGGATATATTCCATCGGGTCCAGGGAACGTTATCGGTCTTTAATTCCATTAGTTTCACTCATACTTTATCTCTTGTGATAGCTATTAGCTTTATTTCCTTTCCTCCATTCCCCCTTCCACCCCCCGGCCTTGATTGGTTCATAATTTTGGGATGCTATTTGTGTCTTCTACTGTGAGACTGATACTAAGTATTTATTCACTTCCACTGCCCCTCCCTGATTCCCCATTATTATTTCCCAGCCTTGATCGCTAAAGTTCATAGAACATAGAACATTACAGCACAGTACAGGCCCTTCGGCCCTCGATGTTGCGCCGACCTGTGGAACCAATCTGCGGCCCATCTATCCTACACTATTCCATTTTCATCCATGTGTTTATCCAATGACCTTTTAAATGCCCTTAAAGTTGGTGAGACTACTGCTGTTACAGGTAGGGCATTCCACGTCCCGACTACTCTCTGAGTAAAGAAACTACCTCTGACATCTGTCCTATATCTATCACCCCTCAATTTAAAGCTATGACCCCTCATGCTAGCCATCACCATCTGAGGAAAAAGGCTCTCACTGTCCATCCTATCTAATCCTCTGATTATCTTATACGTCTCTATGAAGTCATCTCTCAACCTTCTTCTCTCTAACAAAAACAGCCTCAAGTCCCTCAGCCTTTCCTCGTAAGCCCTTCCCTCCATACCAGGCAACATCCTGGTAAATCTCCTCTGAACCCTTTCCAAAGTTTCCACATCCTTCCTACAATACGGTGACCAGAACTGTACACAATACTCCAAGTGCGGCCACACCAGAGTTTTGTATAGCTGCAACGTCACCTCGTGGCTCCGAAACCCAATCCCTCTACCAATAAAAGCTAACACACCATATGCCTTCTTAACAGCCCTATCAACCTGGGTGGCAACTTTCAGGGATCTGTGTACATGGACGCCGAGATCTCTCTGCTCATCCACACTACCAAGGACCTTACCACTAGCTTCTCTCTTTCTTTCGATATGTTTAAAGAATCTCTCGCTGTCCACTTTGATATGAATTGCAAATTTCCCTTCAATTTTTGTTTCCTCTCTCCTCGTTATCTTTTTGGGTCATCTTTTGTTGGTTTGTCAAACTTTCCTGAACCTTTGTGCCACCACTAGTCCTTTCCACATTGCATTGTGCAATCTGTGTTTCGTTAGCTTTTGTGTTCTTTTCAAAACTGAAATGAGAAAAGGTTTTTAAACCAAGGACTGCCGCATGCTTTGAAAGCAAGTAATTTAACACACATTGCAAGCACTGCTTACGCAGTTGTGTGTGCCCTAGCAGAAGGTGCAGATGAACTGGAGACAGAGGGTTGCGTGCAGATGAGTAGCAGATGAGTTTGTGGACCTATGTCCAGTTACCAATGACAGGTCGCTGAACGGCATGGAACTGTGAACGAGATACAAAGAGACCTTCAGACTTCCACCGGCTCAGAAGCTCGCTTGGTTATCCACAGTTAAAAGTCCTTTAAGTCTGAAGGGGGGGAAACAAAACAGTTGATTTTTTTCTTCAGCAGTTGCTGCAAGTGGCAATTTTTAATTATTATGTCAGAGAAGTTTTTATAAATGAAGCCGACACCCTGTGTCTCCTGCATTCACAGAAGGATGACTGAGAAGCAGCATTCTGATCAGCACCAGAATCATAAAACTCATCGCAGCGACCCCTGGGAGCAGGAATGACTCAGCTGCTTTCCCAGTGTTTCCCTCAGTTCATAACCCATGTTTATTTTTCTGTATATCAGGGTGTGTGTGTCTATGTCTGTCTGTGTGTGTGTCTATGTCTATGTGTGTTTACGTCTGTCTGTGTATATGTGTGTGTCTGTCTGTGTATATGTGTGTGTATGTCTGTCGGTGTATTTGTGTGTGTCTGTCTGTGTATATGTGTGTGTATGTCTGTCTGTGTATATGTGTGTGTCTGTCTGTGTATATGTGTGTGTATGTCTGTCTGTGTATATGTGTGTGTCTGTCTGTGTCTGTGTATATGTGTGTGTACGTCTGTCTGTGTATATGTGTGTGTGTGTATGTCTGTGTGTCTACGTTTGTCTGTGTTTGTGTATATATATGTGTGTATGTCTGTCTGTGTATATATGTGTATGTCTGTGTGTGTGTCTACGTC
Organism: Chiloscyllium plagiosum; assembly: GCF_037043375.1. Taxonomy (NCBI): domain Eukaryota; kingdom Metazoa; phylum Chordata; class Chondrichthyes; order Orectolobiformes; family Hemiscylliidae; genus Chiloscyllium; species Chiloscyllium plagiosum. The sequence goes on along the minus strand of NW_028270191.1, from coordinate 13,351,297 downwards.
TGTCTGTGTGTGTCTGCCTATGTGTGTGTCTGCCTATGTGTGTGTGTGTCTATGTCTGTGTGTGTCTATCTCTGTGTGTTTATGCGTGCCTGTGTGTCTGTGTATTTGTGGGTGTGCTCACATCTATGTGTGGGATTGGTTAAGCCATTTTTGGAATACTGCATTCAATTCTGGTCTCCCTCTTGTAGGAAGGCTGTTGTGAAACTTGAAAGGGTTCAGAAAAGATTTACAATGATGTTGCCAGGGTTGGAGGATGAGCTACAGGGAGAGGTTGAACAGGCTGGGGCTGTTTTCCCTGGAGCGTCGGAGGCTGAGGGGTGACCTTAGAGGTGTATAAAATCATGAGGGGCATGGATAGGGTAAATAGACAAAGTCTTTTCCTTGGGGTGTGGGAGCCCAGAACTAGAGGGCATAGGTTTAGGGTGAGAGGGGAAAGATATAAAAGAGACCTAAGGGGCAACTTTTTCACACAGAGGGTGGTACGTGTATGGAACGAGCTGCCAGAGGAAGTGGTGGAGGCTGGTACAATTGTAACATTTAAAAGGTATTTATATGGGTATATGAATAGGAAGGGTTTGGAGGGATATGGGCCGGGTGCTGGCAGGTGGGACTAGATTGGGTGTGGACAAGATGGACTGAAGGATGAGTTTCTGCGTTGTACATCTCTATGATCCTCCATGTGTCTGTCGATGTGTATCTGTGCATGTGTGTATCTGGGTGTGTGTGTCTGTGCGCGTGTGTGTGCGTGTATCTGTGCACGTGTGTGTGTGTGCATGTGTGTCTGTCTGTCTATGTGTATCTGTGCATGTGTGTGTGTGTGCATGTGTGTATCTGTGCATGTGTCTGTCTGTCTGTCTATGTGTATCTGTGCATGTGTATACCTGTGAGTGTGCGTCTGTGTGTATCTGTGCACGTGTGTGTGCGTGTATCTGTGCACGTGTGTGTGTGCGTACATGTATCTGTGCATGTGTGTGTGTGCATGTGTGTATCTGTGCATGTGTCTGTCTGTCTATGTGTATCTGTGCTGTGTGCATCTGTGTGTCTGTGTGCGTCTGTGTGTATCTGTGCACGTGTGTACGTGCGTGTGTGTATCTGTGCACGTGTGTGTCTGTCTGTCCGTGTGTATCTGTGCACATGTGTGTGCGTGCGTGTGTGTATCTGTGTGTGTGTGTGTCTGTCTGTGTGTATCTGTGTACGTGTGTGTGTGCGTGTGTGTATCTGTGTGTGTGTGTCTGTCCGTGTGTATCTGTACACATGTGTGTGTGTGCGTGTATCTGTGCGTGTGTGTCTGTGTATATCTGTGCACATGTGTGTGTGTGTGTGTGTCTGTCTGTGTGTATCTGTGTACGTGTGTGTGTGCGTGTGTGTGTCTGTGTGTGTGTGTCTGTCCGTGTGTATCTGTACACATGTGTGTGTGCGTGTATCTGTGCGTGTGTGTCTGTGTATATCTGTGCACATGTGTGTGTGCGTGTGTGTATCTGTGTGTGTGTGTCTGTCCGTGTGTATCTGTGCACATGTGTGTGTGCGTGCGTGTATCTGTGCGTGTGTGTGTCTGTCTGTGTGTATCTGTGCACATGTGTGTGTGTGCGTGTCTGTCTGTCCATGTGTATCTGTGCATGTGTGTGTGTATGTGTATCTGTGCGTGTGTGTCTGTCTGTCTGTGTGTATCTGTGCACGTGTGTGTGTGTGTATCTGTGCGTGTGTGTCTGTCTGTCTGTGTGTATCTGTGTACGTGTGTGTATCTGTGCGTGTGTCTGTCCGTGTGTATCTGTGCACATGTGTGTGTGTGTTTGTATCTGTGCGTGTGTATCTGTCTGTCTGTGTGTATCTGTGCACGTGTGTGTGCGTGTGTGTATCTGTGTGTGTCTGTCTGTCCGTGTGTATCTGTGCACATGTGTGTGTGCGTGTGTCTGTCTGTCTGTCCGTGTGTATCTGTGCACATGTGTGTGTGTGCGTGTCTGTCTGTCCATGTGTATCTGTGCATGTGTGTGTGTATGTGTATCTGTGCGTGTGTGTCTGTCTGTCTGTGTGTATCTGTGCACGTGTGTGTGTATCTGTGCGTGTGTGTCTGTCTGTCTGTGTGTATCTGTGTACGTGTGTGTATCTGTGCGTGTGTCTGTCCGTGTGTATCTGTGCACATGTGTGTGTGTGTTTGTATCTGTGCGTGTGTATCTGTCTGTCTGTGTGTATCTGTGCACGTGTGTGTGCGTGTGTGTATCTGTGTGTGTCTGTCTGTCCGTGTGTATCTGTGCACATGTGTGTGTGCGTGTGTCTGTCTGTCTGTCCGTGTGTATCTGTGCACATGTGTGTGTGCGTGCGTGTGTCTGTCTGTCTGTGTGTATCTGTGCACATGTGTGTGTGTGCGTGTATCTGTGCGTGTGTATCTGTCTGTCTGTATCTGTGCACGTGTGTGTCTGTCTGTGTGTATCTGTGCATGTGTGTGAGAGTGAGTAGGGGAGTTTCTCAGGCAATTAGAGCTTTAATTAACTGAGCTATTTTTTGACAGTTGATAATTATTTACCTCTAGCTAGAATAATTACGTGTAATAATTCGTAATGTTCTGTTACGTAGTCAGTGCTTTCCTGGGTCTGAAAGTCAGGTATATTGGGGAATTTTTTAAAAAATCTTTAATGTTTATGGATGAATGCAGGAATAATGGGGCTGGAACTCCAGTACATTATCCCAGTGAGGCCTAACAGGGCGTTTTCTCTTCCAATTTGATCTGATCTTTTCCCAGGTTAACCACGTATAGCGTGTCCCCTTCGGAGGCTCCTTCTTCCTCATTCGGATATATCTCTGCTGTGAGCCATGAACTCGTTTTTAAAGGTCTCCCATTGTTCCTCAACCACGTTTGCCTGACGGATTAGCCTTCTTTAAGTTTAGCACAGCTGTTTCCGAACCAAGTTTCTCAATCTCAAACTGAACGCGAAATTCGTCTGCGTTATGCTCACTGCTTCCTTGGGAACCTTCTACTCTGAGATCCTTTATTAGTTACACATTACACATCACCAGACCCAAACCAGGCCTGATCTCAGGTTAGATCCACAACCTATTCTTTCGGGAAACTGTCCCGAGTGCACTCAATGAATTCTCCCTCACTGACTATCTGACTATCCCAATCTACACGAAGATTAATGTCACCCATGATTAATGTGTCTCAGTTTTCAATATGCCATCATTATCTTTTGATTTATTCAAGAGCTATCATGAGGGAGCTTCTCGACAATTCCCACCAGTGTCTTCTTGCTATTTTTCACCTCTATCCACATGGATTCTGCAAGATCTGAGACAAGATCATTTCTTGCTGTTGTATTGACTCCACCTCATACTATCAAAGCCACCCCACCACCCTTCCCTTCCCAGTTGCCTTTTTGAAAAGTCACATGACCCGGAATGTTTCGGTCCCCTTGCAATCAGGTCTCTGTCACGGCTGGAAGATCATACCCGTTCACCTTTACTTGGAATTCCTCAAAAGGCCGTGGATGTGGAACCTTTCAATGTTCCGACAGCAGAGGGAGCTAGATGATCGACTGGCAAGGGGATGAAAGGTTATCGAGGGGTATATAAGAATGTAGAGTTGAGGTTAAAGTGAGATCAGTCATGATCGTACTGAATGGGCAAGCAGCCTAGGAGGGCTGAGTGGCCTCCCGTTATGCCTCGTTTCCTCTGACCCTATTTGTTGCTCCTTTCCTATGTCTGCTCCGAGCCTGTCCCTTGATGTCCCACCCTGGGTATCATTACCACCCCCACCCCCCTCCCCCCCCCCTCCTGCTGCTGAGGGTTTCCGCTTGGTGAAAGTGCGTCAGTGAGCCTGGCACAGAGGCTGGCAGCACTCCGGCAGGCACTCTGCCATTGCCACCTCCCCATCCCCCGTTCCCTTCCCCACCCCAACACTCCCCATCCCCCAATGCCTCCACACTAACATTCCCCAACCCCCCCCCCCCCCGACACCCCCTGTTTCCAACACCTCCCCCATCTCCAACACCTCTCCCACCCTCTGCCCCCAACATACTCCCTCCCCCCACCGACGCTCAGTAGCAGCAGTGTGTACCAGCTACAAGATGCCCTGCAGAAACTCACCAAAGATCCTCAGACAGCGCCTTCCAAACCCACGGCCACTTCCATCTAGAAGGACAAGGGCAGCAGGTACACGGGGACACCACCCCCTGCAAGTTCCCCTCCAAGCCCCTCACCATCCTGACTTGGAAATATATCGCCGTTCCTTCAGTGTCACTGGGACAGAATCCTGGAATTCCCTCCCTCAGGGCATTGTGGGTCAACCCACAGCACATGGACTGCAGCGGTTCAAGATGGCAGCTCACCCCCCCCACCTTCTCAAGGGGGGCAACTAGGGACGGGGAAGTAAATACTGGGCCCAGCCAGTGACACCCACATTCCGTGAATGAACTTTTAAAAGATGTCCCTGGAAGCCATGCACACAGGAAATCGGAACCAAGTGACAAAACAGGAGTTATCCAGAAGAGGCTGGGAAGGAGTGGAGTGGGGGGGGGGGGGGGGGGGGGGGAGGCCCTTGGCCAGTTGTCTCATGTCACCTGTTGCTCGTGTGTTAGTGCTGGCATCTCATCAGGAGTTTGGCCTTCCCACAGGACTTGCCGGTTCTGCTGTCAATTTGCGGCAGTCAGTATTACATATGACACGGTCAAAGCAGCGAGTGCGAGGTGACCCACCACGATAAGCAGCCTACACACGCAGTCACTACCCTCTCACCCCACTGTCTGGGCGCTGCTGAGATCACAATCAGGTCCAGGACCCCTGCAGGCATATGCCACCCTGGCATTCACTGTGGGCATGAGTCTTGGTGGTTTCGCTGTTCTCAGTCACCTCGCAAATCCAATGCAGTGGCAGTGCCCGATGGGCTTTGACATCACAGCTCACATTCAATGCCTGCCTCTCTCAACCCAGGGATCCGCCCCCCCGCTGCCAACCAGGCCTTCTCGCGTGGAGGGAACCAAACGTCACAGTGCCACACCTGCCCGTCCTCGTCAGAAACAGGCTAAACATGGCGGCCTCTGCCCAGCTCCACTGTGCCCACTTTCTGGCAGAGGGGTGGCCGGAGCTGGTCGAGATGCCTGCGTGCCAGTTGGCGCCGCCAATACCTCACAGGCAGAGGGTCACAGTAAAATGCCAGACCGTTGCTTTGAATCTTGCCCCGCCCCGCGCAGACAGGTAGCTCAACCGGGAGACAGCAATCTGCTTTGACTGGGCCCCCCCCCGGCCTGGTCTCCAGGGAAGCCTGCGTTCGGTAACTATAGCAACAAAAGCCACAAAGGACACGGTCAAACCAGGCAAGAAACAAAGGCACTCCTCCCACTGTTTGATGGAACAGCAGGTATATTGCGTTACACTTTCTGCTGTGTGACGCGCACTGAGGGCACGGAGACCAGAAACTGCTCAGCAAATGCTTTTAAAGCATTACAGGCAATCAGAGAAATGTTTCCACTTGGTAAATGCCGTTTAATTGAAACGTGAGCGATGCTTTCAAAGCCGAGTTGGCCTTACCCTGGTTTCGGGCCATCCTTCGCCAGGTTGAATACTTGTCTTGGGTTCAGAAGGTACTGGAACTTGCGTAAGACCCTGCAAGCACACAGTGAGAGCTGGTTAGCCCTGTGCAGTCACCACCTTATCCATTGCAACAAACCTAGCAATTGCTGGAAAAGCTCAGCACCTTTGGAGAGAAATCAGAGTGAACAGCTCGGGCCCAGTGACCCTTCGGCAGGACTGATGGGAGCTCGGAAAATGGCGGCTTTTATGCAGAAGATAAGGTGGGGGAGGGGGAGGGGTGTCCTGTCCTACCTGCCTATCTTCCTTCCCACCTACCCACTCCACCCTCCCCTCTGACCTATCACCTCCATCCCCACCCCCATTCACCCATTGTACTCTTTGCTACCTTCCCCCACCCTCCCCTCTGACCTATCACCTCCATCCCCACCCCCATTCACCCATTGTACTCTTTGCTACCTTCCCCCACCCTCCCCTCTGACCTATCACCTCCATCCCCACCCCCATTCACCCATTGTACTCTTTGCTACCTTCCCCCACCCTCCCCTCTGACCTATCACCTCCAACCCCATCCCCATTCACCCATTGTTCTCTTTGCTACCTGCTCCCTAGCCCTACCCCCCCCCTCCCCTTTATCTCTCCACCCTGGAGGCTCCCTACCTCCACTCCTGATGAAGGGCTTTTGCCCGAAACGTCGATTTTCCTGCTCCTCGGATTCTGCCTGAGCTGCTGTGCTTTTCCAGCACCACTCTGACCCAGATCTCCACTGCCCTCAGGCTGAGTGAGATTCCCAGAGCCACAGAATATGGTTAAGGTGGATAACGAGGCCTTTTGGCCTGCACCAGCTCTCTTAATGAGCATCATTAGGCAGTACCTTTGCCCCATATCGCTGCACACCATTCCTATCCAAATAACCATCTGATGCCCTCCTCAACGGAACCTGCCCCCTCCATATTTCCAGCCAGGGCATTCCAGATCCAAATGGCGTGTGTGTGTACGTGCGTGCGCGAGTGGGAGTGAGTGTGTATGAGTGTGCATGCACGCATGTGCGTGAGTGTGCGTGTGTGTGTGTGTACGTGCGTGCGCGAGTGTGAGTGAGTGTGTGTGAGACCGTGTGTGTGTGCATGCACATGTGTGAGTGTGAGTGTGCGCACAAGTGTGTGTGTGTGTATGTCTGCACGCACGCCCGAGTGTGAATGAGGGTGCGTGCGCGCGCGCGTGAGTGTGTGAGTGTGCATGTGTGTGAGAGAGTGTGCTTGTGTGTGTGTGAGTACGCGCACGCCCGAGTGTGAATGAGGGTGTGCGTGTGTGTATGTGTGAGGGTGTGTATATATACGAGATGGTATCTGGTGCTGAGGAAGTCAGTGATCAATAGGGCATCCGTCTCCTGGATGCTGAACATTGTCAATGGCCTTACTGAAGAGTCTGGTCTGGGTGTGTTTGAAAAGCGTTGTGAAACCAGGGTGAAGGGGCTAACATCGAAACTCCTCTCCAGCTGGGCTCAGCCAGTGCGCCCTTCCTCACTGCAAGGAAGCTTGGCATCAATCCGCTGTATGCCTGGCAGCCCTGGACCAGTGAAGAACCAGTCACACTGATGACAGGCACGGAAGCCAAGTCTGTCTTAGACCAGGATACAACAAAGCTGAGGTGTCCCCATGAGGTGTCATGGTAATGTGATGGTCATCAAAGATCTCCACACGAGGATGTGGGCTCGAGTGGCAGATTGTGCTGGTTGGATTTGCAATTTAAAACCGAGCCTAATTGTGAGTGTGTAATGGTCTTAAAACCGCGGGGCCTTGAGGGAAGGAAATCTGCCATCCTTCCGCAGTCTGCTCTCCACGTGACTGCAAACCCATGTGCCTGACTTTGAACCACGTCCAAAATCCCACAGGAAAATAGCCTGGAGAGCGAGTTTTCTCCAGGGCAATGAGGGACAGCCAGCCAACCTTGCCAGCGAAGCCCACATTCCGCACAGGGGGAAAACAAACATGGTGGACAGGCAGCTTTCGGGTGGCCTGTGCTTTGCCTGCACCAAGTCAGCTCGCTTCAGCAGGCAGGCTCTGAGTGAGGCCTAGTCAGGCCTAGTGCTGTGTCAGCTCATGGCATCCGACACTCAGCTCAGGGTCTGGGAGGAATGGGACCACCCCTCCCCAAACTCTCTTACCTCTCGCCTTGCTTCCCTCCACTTTTCGGGTTGACAAAGACCAGCAGCGGGTGAGTCTGAGGCACTGGGATAATCTGGTCAAGGGGAAACAAACAGCAATCATCGTTTTCAATAGGGAAACACATGGGCGGCAAGGTTCACGTTCAGGCACGCAAAACATTGGCTTGGCCGGGGGTTGGGAAATGGAGATGCCGGGAGGGCCGGTTGGGGGAATGGGGTTGGAGAGAAATGAGGGTCGGGGAGATAAGGACTAGAGGGGGTGACAGAGATAGGGAGGGGGCGTAGGGGCACGAGGGGGTTAGAGAGATAGGGAGGGGGTGTAGGGGCATGAGGGGGTTACAGAGATAGGGAGGGGGCGTAGGGGAACAAGGGGGTTACAGAGATAGGGAGGGGGTGTAGGGGCTGGGGTGGGTGACAGAGATAGGGAGGGGGTTCAGGGGCTGGAGGGGGTTACAGAGATAGGGAGGGGGTGTAGGGGCTGGAGGGAGTTACAGAGATATGGAGGGGGTTCAGGGGCTGGAGGGGGTTACAGAGATAGGGAGGGGGTGTAGGGACTGGAGGGGGGTTACAGAGATAGGGAGGGGGTGTAGAGGCTGGAGGGAGTTACAGAGATAGGGAGGAGGTTCAGGGGCTGGAGGGGGTTACAGAGATAGGGAGGGGGCGTAGGGGAACAAGGGGGTTACAGAGATAGGGAGGGGGTGTAGGGGCTGGGGTGGGTGATAGAGATAGGGAGGGGGTTCAGGGGCTGGAGGGGGTTACAGAGATAGGGAGGGGGTGTAGGGGCTGGAGGGAGTTACAGAGATAGGGAGGGGGTGTAGGGGCTGGAGGGAGTTACAGAGATAGGAAGGGGGTTCAGGGGCTGGAGGGGGTTACAGAGATAGGGAGGGGGTGTAGGGACTGGAGGGAGTTACAGAGATAGGGAGGGAGTGAAGCGGCTGGAGGGAGTTACAGAGATAGGGAGGGGGGTGTAGGGGCTGGAGGGGGTTACAGAGATAGGGAGGGAGTGTAGCGGCTGGAGGGAGTTACAGAGATAGGGAGGGGGTGCAGGGGCTGGAGGGGGTTACAGAGATAGGGAAGGAGTGTAGCGGCTGGAGGGAGTTACAGAGATAGGGAGGGGGTGTAGGGGCTGGAGGGGGTTACAGAGATAGGGAGGGAGTGTAGCGGCTGGAGGGGATAACAGAGATAGGAAGGAGTGTTGGGGCTGGAGGGGGTTACAGAGATAGGGAGGGAGTGTAGCAGCTGGAGGGAATTACAGAGATAGGGAGGGAGTGTAGGGGCTGGAGGGGGTTACAGAGATAGGGAGGGGTGTAGGGGCTGGAGGGGGTTACAGAGATAGGGAGGGGGTGTAGGGACTGGAGGGGGTTACAGAGATAGGGAGGGGTGTAGTGACTGGAGGGGGTTGCAGAGATAGGGAGGGGGTGTAAGGACTGGAGGGGGTTACAGAGATAGGGAGGGGGTGTAGGGGCTGGAGGGGGTTACAGAGAAAGAGAGGGGGTGGTAGGGACTGGGGTGGGTGAGAGAGATAGGGAGGGGGTGGTAGGGACTGGGGTGGGTGAGAGAGATAGGGAGGGGGTGGTAGGGACTGGGGTGGGTGAGAGAGATAGGGAGGGGGTGGTAGGGACTGGGGTGGGTGAGAGAGATAGGGAGGGGATGGTAGGGACTGGGGTGGGTGAGAGAGATAGGGAGGGAGTGGTAGGGACTGGGGTGGGTGAGAGAGAGAGGGAGGGGGTGTAGGGACTGGAGGGGGTTACAGAGATAGGGAGGGGGTGTAGGGGCTGGAGGGGGTTACAGAGATAGGGAGGGAGTGTAGGGGCTGGAGGGGGTTACAGAGATAGGGAGGGAGTGTAGCAGCTGGAGGGGGTTACAGAGATAGGGAGGGGGTGTAGGTGCTGGAGGGGTTACATTGATAGGGAGGGGGTGTAGGGGCTGGGGTGGGTGACAGAGATAGGGAGGGGGTGTAGGGGCTGGAGGGGGTAACAGAGATAGGGAGGGGGTGTACTGGCTGGAGGGGGGTTACAGAGATAGGGAGGGAGTGTAGGGGCTGGAGGGGTGTTACAGAGATAGGGAGGGAGTGTAGGGGCTGGAGGGTGGTTACAGAGATAGGGAGGGAAATGCTGGGATGGAAGTCCAGATTTGGCCCCCAAGGGCTGGCTTGGGAACGGGAGTCACTGCCATTCCGGGGTCAGGCGGCAGGGTGACGGAGTTGGGTTCTTCCAAACGGAGAACTGCCCAGAGGGGTGTCCCATCCTTCCCCCTGGCGCTGTGGAAGAGGGTTCCTGCAGGAGGTGGGGCACTAACAGGGTAGGCGCCGCGGATAGCCGTGGGCATTCTGTGAGCTGATGGAGACAGGCTGATCAGATGGTGAGGCCACGTCCAGTCAGTGGCTGAGGGGAGCGAAGAGGAACAGGGTCTGGGCAGAGGGCACTGAAACACTGACTCCACGCCAGACAATGGCCAAGGCTGAGAGGGTGGCACTGCAGATATGACCTTTTGATTTGCCGGGGGCTGGAGGACTCTGGGAATCTTTCCCCCGGGGGGGGGGGGGGGGAGTTGACCGTCTGTGGAAGGAAATCTGCAGGTCTGACTGGGCCTGTGTTCAGTGTGACCCAGGCCCAGCCCTCTGAAATGGTAGAGCATGACCCTCACTCTGAGAGTGACCAGCACCAGCAACCCCCATGCGACATGTCAGGAAATAGATCTTTCTGGAAAGGCAGGCGTGGGCCCCACCTCGTCGTGCATTCAGAGCCCAGAGGTGAGCTCTCGCCAACAGGAACGCACCTGCAAGACTTTGCCATCCACAGTGGTGATGGGCTGCTCTGTGTCGATGGCTGAGACATCGTCCTCCTTTTTCTTCAGACTGTTCTGCCTGTCCTGAGGAACAGAAAGGAAGTCTGCAGTGAGACAAGACTGGCTCATCGCCCTTCCCCTCCTCCACGTGTCACTGTGCAACACCCTCGGCAATTCAATGTCGCCCCCCCCCCCCCCACCTCCCCTCCAGTATCGAGACTGCACCCGCACAACACGGCCAACCAATCCGAGTAAAGACTTTCCTGTTGAGTGCCGTGGCATCGCGCCGCGGGCACCGTACCCAAATTGCCCAGCAACCTGCAGCTCAGTGGTTAGCACTGCTGCCTCACAGCACCAGGGACACAGGTTCGATTCCAGCCGCGGGTGACTGTGTGAAGTTTGCACATTCTCCCCGTGTCTGCATGGGTTTCCTCCGGGTGCTCCCACACTCCAAACATGTCGATTGGGCATGGGAAATTGTCCCACAGTATCCAGATATGTTCATTTCAAGGTGGATTGGCCATGGGAAATTACCCATAGTGCCCAGGGATGTGCAGGTTAGGGTGGATTGGCTGTGCTAAATTACCCATAGTGCCCAGGGATGTGCAGGTTAGGGTGGATTGGCTGTGCTAAATTACCCATAGTGCCTAGGGATGTGCAGGTTAGGGTGGATTGGCCATGCTAAATTGTCCCATAGTGCCCACGGATGTGCAGGTTAGGGTGGGTTGGCCATGCTAAATTGTCCAAGAGTACCCAGGGATGTGCAGGTTACGGTGGATTGGCCGTGCTAAATTACCCATAGTGCCCAGGGATGTGCAGGTTAGGGTGGATTGGCCATGCTAAATTGTCCCATAGTGCCCACGGATGTGCAGGTTAGGGTGGGTTGGCCATGCTAAATTGTCCAAGAGTACCCAGGGATGTGCAGGTTACGGTGGATTGGCCGTGCTAAATTACCCATAGTGCCCAGGGATGTGCAGGCAAGGGTGGATTGGCCGTGCTAAATTGTCCCATAGTGCCCAGGGATGTGCAGGTTAGGGTGGATTGGCCATGCTAAATTGTCCAAGAGTACCCAGGGATGTGCAGGTTAGGGTGGATTGGCCGTGCTAAATTACCCATAGTGCCCAGGGATGTGCAGGTTAGGGTGGATTGGCCGTGCTAAATTACCCATAGTGCCCAGGGATGTGCAGGTTAGGGTGGATTGGCCATGCTAAATTGTCCAAGAGTACCCAGGGATGTGCAGGTTAGGGTGGATTGGCAGTGCTAAATTAAGACCATAAGACCATAAGACATAGGAGTGGAAGTAAGGCCATTCGGCCCATCGAGTCCACTCCGCCATTCAATCATGGCTGATGCACATTTCAGCTCCACTTACCACCGTTCTCCCCGTAGCCCTTAATTCCTCTAGACAACAAGAATCTATCAATCTCGGCCTTGAAGACATTTAGCGTCCCGGCTTCCACTGCACTCCGTGGCAATGAATTCCACAGGCCCACCACTCTCTGGCTGAAGAAATGTCTCCGCATTTCTGTTCTGAAATGACCCCCTCTAATTCTAAGGCTGTGTCCACGGGTCCTAGTCTCCTCGTCTAACGGAAACAATTTCCTAGCATCCACCTTTTCCAAGCCATGTATTATTTTGTACGTCTCTATTAAGTCTCCCCTTAATCTTCTAAACTCCAACGAATACAATTCCAGTATCCTCAGCCGTTCTTCATATGTTAGACCTGTCATTCCAGGGATCATTACCCATAATGTCCAGGGATGTGCACGTTCGGGTGGATTGGACATACTAAATTGTCCCATAGTGCCCAGGGATGTGCAGGTTAGGGTGGATTAGCCATGCTAAATTACCCATAGTGCCCAGGGTTGTGCTGGTTAGGGTGGATTGGCTGTGCTAAATTACCCATAGTGCCCAGGGATGTGCAGGTTAGGGTGGATTGGCCATGCTAAATTACCCATAGTGTCCAGGGATGTGTAGGTTAGGGTGGAGAGGCCATGCTAAATTGTCGGACCGCCGTATCTGCTCCCAGGAGGACCAGTTCCTAAACAGAACACACCAGATGGCCTCCTTCTTTAGAGACGGCAATTTCCCTTCCCATGTGGTTAAAGATGCCCTCCAACGCATCTGGTCCACATCCTGCACCTCCACCCTCAGACCCCACCCCTCCAACCGTAACAAGGACAGAACGCCCCTGGTGCTCACCTTCCACCCTACCAACCTCCGCATAAACCAAATCATCCGCCGACATTTCCGCCACCTCCAAACAGACCCCACCACCAGGGATATATTTCCCTCTCCACCCCTTTCCGCCTTCCGCAAAGACCGTTCCCTCCGTGACTACCTGGTCAGGTCCACGCACCCCTACGACCCACCCTCCCATCCTGGCACTTCCCCCTGCCACCGCAGGAACTGTAAAACCTGTGCCCACACCTCCTCCCTCACCTCTATCCAAGGCCCTAAAGGAGCCTTCCACATCCATCAAAGTTTTACCTGCACATCCACTAATATCATTTATTGTATCCGTTGCTCCTGATGTGGTCTCCTCTACATTGGGGAGACTGGGCGCCTCCTAGCAGAGCGCTTTAGGGAACATCTCCGAGACACCCGCACCAATCAACCACACCGCCCTGTGGCCCAACATTTCAACTCCCCCTCCCACTCTGCCGAGGACATGGAGGTCCTGGGCCTCCTTCACCGCCGCTCCCTCACCACCAGACACCTGGAGGAAGAACGCCTCATCTTCCGCCTCGGAACACTTCAACCCCAGGGCATCAATGTGGACTTCAACAGCTTCCTCATTTCCCCTTCCCCCACCTCACCCTAGTTCCAAACTTCCAGCTCAGCACTGTCCCCTTGACCTGTCCGGACTTGTCCTACCTGCCTAACTCCTTTTCCACCTACCCACTCCACCCTCTCCTCCCTGACCTATCACCTTCATCCCCTCCCCCACTCACCTATTGTACTCTATGCTACTTTCTCCCACCCCCATCCTCCTCTAGCTTATCTTTCCACGCTTCAGGCTCACTGCCTTTATTCCTGATGAAGGGCTTTTGCCCGAAACGTTGATTTTGCTGCTCGTCGGATGCTGCCTGAACTGCTGTGCCCTTCCAGCACCACTGATCCAAATCACCCATAGTGCCCAGGGATGTGCTGGTTAGGGTGGATTGGCCAAGATAAATTACCCATAGTGCCCAGGGATGTGCAGTTTAGGGTGAATTGGCCGTGCTAAATTACCCATAGTGTTCGGTGCATTAGTCAGCGGTAAATGTAGGTTGTGGAATGGGTCTGGGTGGGTTTCTCTTTGGAGGGTCAGTGTGGATTTGTTGGGCCGAAGGGCCTGTAGGGAATCTAATCGAAAACAAAACGTGTCAAAGATCGAAGCTTCCATCTCCCAGCCATTTCTCAACGCCACCCTCTCCCCCCTCACCCCCCATCATCTATCCCATCCTCAGTTGACTCAAATCCCAGGAAGAGGAGCTGAGGATTTACCAGGACGACGGGATATATCGCAGAGGGAGGGAGCACGTGATCCCGTAACGAGCCACAGTCACAGTCATCCTTCTCTTTCAGTGCACATTCATTATGGAGCTGTGAACACAAGAGGGCCATCATTACTGAGCAGCACACACCCAGGCCCCTCAGCGCAATCGGTTCACCTTCACTCCTCTGAGGACTGGCTGGCTTTCAGCCAGTGCCACTGCCCTCCAGTCTGTCTACAGCGATGGGGCAGTGCCCATGGCTTTCAGCCAGATCGTCTGAAGGTGAATCTGTAAACCAAGCTGGTAAGCAGGAAGGGCTGTGAGCTGAATCACAAACAAACCAGAGACCAGGGAGAGGTGAGACTACAAGAAGTCGCAAGGCTTTTACAGCTGAGGGGCAGGCCCCAGGGATCGCTGCTGGCATTTCTTTAATACACAAGGCTGGAGTCAGACTGCTTCATTTCAACTGATCACCAGATCCTTCATTATTAAACCCCTGGCCTCACACTCCCATGCAATATACTTCACTCCGGAAGCACGGATGTACAGCACGGAAACAGACCCTTCGGTCCATCCCGTCCATGCCGACCAGATATCCCAACCCAATCTAGTCCCACCTGCCAGCACCCAGCCCATATCCCTCCAAACCCTTCCTGTTCATATATCCATCCAAATGCCTCTTAAATGTTGCAATTGTCCAGCCTCCACCACTTCCTCTGGCAGCTCATTCCATACACGTACCACCCTCTATGTGAAAATGTTGCCCCTTAGGTCTCTTTTATATCTTTCCTCTCTCACCCTAAACCTATACCCTCTAGTTCTGGGCTCCCGATCCCAGGGAAAAGACTTTGCCTATTTACCCTATCCATTCCCCTCATGATTTTGTAAACCTCTATAAGGTCACCCCTCAGCCTCCGACACTCCAGGGAAAACAGCCCCAGCCTGTTCAGCCTCTCCCTGTAGCTCAAATCCTCCAACCCTGGCAACATCCTTGTAAATCTTTTCTGAACTCTTTCAAGTTTCACAACATCTTTCCGATAGGAAGGAGAGCAGACTTGCACACAATATTCCAACAGTGGCCTAACCAATGTTCTGTACAGCCACAACATGACCTCCCAACTCCTGTACTCAATACTCTGACCAATAAAGGAAAGCATACCAAACACCTTCTTCACTATCCTATCTACCTGTGACTCCACTTTCAAGGAGCTATGAACCTGCACTCCAAGGTCTCTTTGTTCAGCAACACTCCCGAGGACTTTACCATTAAGTGAGTCCTGCTAAAATTTGCTTTCCCAAAATGCAGCACCTCACACTTATCTAAATTAAACTCCATCTGCCACTCCTCAGCCCATTGGCCCATCTGGTCAAGATCCCGTTGTAATCTGAGGTAACCAGTTTTCCCCAAACTTCATCGGCACTTTTCACATTCCCGACTCTCCGTGAGGGCACAGTATTTGACTTGCCCCACTCTCTCAGTGTTAGCAGTCTGTTCTCCAAATGCAGATTGGACTTGCCCAGTGACTGTCTTCTGTTCAGGTCACGAGCTTTGCAATTCCCCACCATGTCAACCAGTCACGGTATGCATCCCCTTTATCATTTTAAAGTTCTCAAACAGGTTCCTGCTCAGTCTGCCGGACAGAGAGCCCCAGCCTGCTCAATGTTTCTAGTTTGAAAGCCTTTCAGTTCCGGTCTCATCCTCGGAGATTTCCTTCGCATCCATTCCTGCACATACTTCGATACCTTTACTATTATATGGATGTAGGTTTGCTCGCTGAGCTGGAAGGTTCATTTCCAGACGTTTCGTCACCCTTCTAGGTAACACCTTCAATGGGCCTCAGGCGAAGCACTGCTGATAATTCCTGCTTTCTATTGATATGTTTGGGTTTCTTTGGATGGGTGATGTAATTTCCTGTGGTGAAGTCGCTTCCTGCTCCTTTTCTCAGGGGGTGGTAAATGGGATCCAAGTCAATGTGTTGATGGAGTTCCGTTGGAATGGCATGCTTCTAGGAATTCTCGTCCGTGTCTCTGTTTGGCTTGTCCTGGGATGGATGTGTTGTCCCAGTCGAAGTGGTGTCCTTCCTTATCTGTATGTAAGGATACTAGTGAGAGTGGGTCATGTCGTTTTGTAGCTAGTTGATGTTCATGAATCCTAGTAGCGAGTTTTCTGCCTGTTTGTCCAATGTAGTGTTTGTTGCAGTCCTTGTATGGTATTTTGTAAATGACATTAGTTTTGCTTGTTGTCTGTATAGGGTCTTTCAAGTTCATTAGCTGCTGTTTTAGTGGGTTTGTGGGCTACCATGATGCCAAGGGGTCTGAGTAGTCTGCCATCCTAGAACAAGCCAAACAGAGACACGCACGAGAATTCCTAGAAGCATGGCATTCCAACTGGAACTCTATCAACAAACACAGCGAGTTAGACCCCCTGAGAAAAAGAACAGGAAATGACATCACCAACCCAAGGCACCCCAAACATATAAATGGAAAGCAGGAATTATCAGCATTGCTTTGCCTGAGGCCCACTGGTGATGTTAGCTAGTAGGGTGACGAAACATCTGGAAATGAACCTTCCAGCTCAGCGAGCAAACCTACATCCAGAACATCAACCTGAGCTATAAACCTCCTAAAAATTTGCTCATATATCTCACCACAGTAGCATCTTGATTACTGCTGTTCAAAGCGATTGCTAAAACCACACTGGTTATGTCAACACTCAGAACTGCAGATCTTTGTAAAACAATTACAGGAATGATGATGGATTCGACAATAGGTTGATAACTGACATTACGCCAGTTAGAGTAATTACGATGACATATTACGGTCATGCTCTGTTAATGACCTGATGTGAAGGTACAGGTAGTAACAGTGAGTCAGGTTACATGATGGATTAATGTCACTAGATGTTCCTGACATGCTGGAAATGACAGGAATGGTTCACAATGAACAATCAAACACTCACCGTGTTGTGACACCAGACACAGTGAAGGCCGGTCAGCCGTTGAAAGCTCTTTATGGTTTTTTGGCAACTCCCACAGGTGATGTTACAGTTCCCTTCGACCCACATGTGTTTCATGACCTAGGCCCCGAGTATGGGCAAAGAGAAAACGTGATTCAATCAAAGACATTGCCCGAACAAACCAGGGTTCACTTGGATCATGTGACAACACCGTCCCAGGTCTTGTTCCTGGGGAGTGAGCCTGCATTGGTTTCCGAGCTCTCACTGCTCTTGCATGAATTGGCTCGCTTGGCCATTTCAAAGGGTGGTTAAGAGTCAACCACATCGCTGTGGGTCTGGAGTCACATGCAGGCCCAGACCAGGTAAGGATGGCAGATTTCTGTCGCTGAAGGGCATGAGTGAACCAGGCACGTTCTCACAATGCTCACTATTGCTGAGACCGGCTCTCAATGCCAGCTTGAATTTCCTGATTTTAAATGCCACTCTTTGCCAGGGTGACATTTGAACCCATCTGCTCCGATGACCTCTGTGGTCCAGTGAAGTGACCTCCTCCTATTCTCCAATGACTATTCTGACAGGGTATCCCACTGCAGCCTGCTCCTCTCTGGGAGATCCGAGTCCTGGGAGTGCCAACAAGCCCAACGTTGCTGCTCCCCTTGGCACGAGAACTGGGCACTGTGCCCGTTCAGGCCTCAGCCCAGCCAGTGCCAGCAAGCCTGATCACCTACACTACCCAATCATATGTTGAGGATAGTGCCACTAACGTGCTCCCCCCCCCCCCCCCCTCCCCCCTTGGGGCATAGACAAGGGCAGTTGACATCAGCTCTGGGACTGAGCAACCTCAGCTCTGGGACTGCGGTGGTTCTCTCTCCTACCCAAGCAGAAAATGCCACCTAAAAGGACCAGCTCATATTTGACTTGACATCCCCGAAGCGATGGAGTAAGGGACCAAGGAGCCGGTTCAATTCCTAGGCTCCTTGGATCTTCCTCTCGGATTGGGGCTGGCCATGAGGGAACTTCCAGAGGTGGCACAGTGGCTCAGTGGTCAGCACTGCTGCCTCACAGCGCTAGGGTCCCAGGTTCGATTCCAACCTCGGGTGACTGTCTGTGTGGAGTTTGCACATTTTCCCCGTGTCTGCGTGGGTTTCCTCCCACAGTCCAATGATGTGCAAGTCAGGTAAATTGGCCATGCTAAATTACCCTTAACGTTCAGGGAAAGACAAAGTTAAAAATCACACAAGACCAGGTTATAGTCCAATAGTTTTATTTGGAAGCACTAGCTTTCAGAGCGCTGCTCCTTCATCAGGTGGTTGTGGAGTATAAGATTGTAAGACACAGAATTTATAGCAAAAGTTTACAGTGTGATGTAACTGGAATTATATATTGAAAAAGACATGGATTGATTGCTAAGTCTCTCATCTTTTAGAATGACCATGTTGGTTTCAATTCTTTCATATGTAAATCGCAAAACTTTTTTTTAAAAGTTACATTCTCCAGTGAACTTTAACAATGTTGGCCCAGATAATGTATTGAAGGTGTTAGCTCCCTGTGTGAGGCTGTCTGTGCCACAATGGTCAGACTGATTCTAATCTAAGAAATGGATTTACAGAATCTTACATGGATTCATGCAGTTTTTGAGCAAAGTAAAATGTAATTCTGCAAAGACAAATTCACCTCACAAACGTATATGCGTATGCGTGCATGTGGGTGTGTGTGTGGGGGGGGTGGGGGTGGAGGTGGTTATGAGTGTCTGTGAGAGGGTATGTGTATGTGTGCGAGTGTGAGTGTAAAGGGATTTAAAGGGTGTGTGTGGGAGTGTATGTGTGTGTATGAGAGAGGGTCTGAGTGTGTGTGCACGAATCCTGCATGAATCCATGTAAGATACTGTAAATTCATTTTGTAGGTTAGAATCAGTCTGAACATCTGAAAGAATTGAAACCAACATGGTCAGTCTAAAAGATGAGACACTTATCAAACAATCCAGGACTTTTTCAATATATAATTCCAGTTACATCACACTGTAAACTTTCGCTATAAATTCTGTGTCTTACAATCTTATTCTCCACAACCGCCTGATGAAGGAGTGTCGCTCCGAAAGCTAGTGCTTCCAAATAAACCTGTCGGACTATAACCTAGCGTTGTGTGATTTTTAACTTAACATCTCCAAATCCTGGTGTTCAGCCAAGTACAGGGTAGGTGGGTTCGCCATGGGAATTGCAGAATTACAGGGATAGGGATGCTCTTTGGATGGCTGGGGTAGACTCAAGGGGCCGAATGGCCTGCTTCCACACTGTGGGGACGCTATGATACTCCACCTCCAAGTGAGTGCTCCCCAAATGACAGGGAAATGAGGCAGGATTCAGCAATGAATGGCTCAGAAAGTGGCCCCTTGTGTCTGCCCCTGCTCAAGAAACGAGCCGTTCGAATGCCAAGCAGGGAATGGGAATGAGAGGCTTGGTCGCCAGGATTTTGTCTGGTTGCTATCCCTACAAGCTCCGGAAATTGGCCAGATTCTGGCATTCTCCCCCCTCCCACCTCCCCCCTCCCCCAACCCCGAGGAGGGTCTGTGCAGAAAACACGCTGCGAGTTACAATCCAACGGTTCCCCTTTTGCCAGCTCTCATCTGATCAGACGGGGCATAGTCCTGCCTGAGATGTCACTCCGTGAACGTTCTGATGAAAAACTCTGGAAATGCCAGGGCCTGAAAATGACTATCCAGGACATTCACCAGTGGAGTGTCACGGGGACCGTGGCTGGGGTCTCGGCTCCTGGCAATTAACATTCGGGCGAAGGCACAGACTGTATCGCAGCCAAAGATAGCGAGGCGAGAGGGAGGATGCAAAGGGATCGAGGTCGGTTCAGGGGGGGTGGATTGGCAGAGGGTGAACAATGTGGGGTCAAAGGATTAGAGAAAGCCCGAGGGGAAATGGAGAGAGATTGCAGAATGCAGTGATGCAGAGGGACCTGGGTGTCCTTGATTAGGAATGACAACAGGTCACCATGTCGCTACAGTGAGGCTATCAGCCTTTATCGCAGTGGGAATACAACAGAAACGGGGGAGGAAGGCCTAGCTCCAATTGGGTAAGGTGTCGCTGAGACCACACCGAGAGTCCCCCGCCGAATCCTGGGATGGAGGCTTCGAGCTGCTTGGAAGAAGGCGAGGCCATCTTTGTTG
>NW_028270191.1:13318716-13326216 GCF_037043375.1 Chiloscyllium plagiosum | reverse complement strand
GTGTGCGTGTGATTGAGTGAGTGTGTGTGTGTGCGAGTGAGTGTGAGTGTGCGAGTGAGTGTGAGTGTGTGCGTGTGATTGAGTGAGTGTGTGTGAGTGTGTGCATGTGATTGAGTGAGTGTGTGTGTGTGATTGAGTGAGTGAGAGAGTGTGTGTGTGTGTGTGAGTGAGTGAGTGTGTATGATTGAGTGTGTGTGTGATTGAGTGAGTGAGTGTATGTGTGTGATTGAGTGAGTGTGTGTGTGAGTGAGCGTGTGTGTGTGAGTGAGTGAGTGAGTATGTGTGTGATTGAGTGAGTGTGAGTGAGTGAGTGAGTGTGTGTGTGATTGAGTGAGTGAGTGATTGTGTGTGTGTGATTGAGTGAGAGAGTGTGTGTGAGAGTGTGTCAGAGAAAGAGAGAGAGAGAGAGAGTTCCATGACTGGGGCAGTTAATCAGGGAGCCCTGGCTGACAGCTAGAAACAGGAGTGTCAGAGGTTCTGCTCACTCGGAGAGCTGGCTCTGAAGGAGCGGGATCAGTGTCGGGGACTCTCCCCGTGTGGATAAAGGGGACTTGGTGAGGGGATACTGACCTCTGGGGAGTTATTTCAGTGAGAGTGAGTGTGTACGGGAGAGGGAGAGGGTGTGTGTCTGCTTCAGCCACATCGTTGCCAATGTGCAATGTTCCCTCGTATTGCCCGGCTGGGTTTGGTACTTACAGCTTCCAGTCCGAGAAGGACCAATAACGGAGCTGTTGTCATCCCGCCTTTGATCCACTCGTCCAATGAAACGGTCCCATTCCCATCATAGTCAATCTCATTCATCATCTCTTGCAGAATCTAAACAGAGAGAAGTGAGGTTGAGAGTGTGATTGTCAGCACTGAGCAGGCACTGGGAACCAGACACACTCTGTCCAAAATCGGAGGAGATGTGAAGGAAGAGATGGTAAAGAGAAGGGGAGGGGTGCAGGGGCTGGGTAAGTTCACACCGTAGGTAACTTGGTGACAAGAGAACACCACATGGGTGGGCCTGCTCCTGGGTCTGGCCTTGGAGGGAGGAGGGTACCATCGCTCCCACCTACCAGTCCCTCCCCCACCAATACGCTCACACCCAGGTCCCTTGCAGAGAGAGCATGCTGTGCCCACTCATACCCTCGAGGCATTTAGAGAGAGGGGCAGGCACCACGGGGGTTTCAGTTCCTTCTTTCTCCCTTCCCACTCCCTCTTGTGGCACAGCCCATGGTGGGCACTGCTTGGAAAGACGGGTGCTGATTGGCTAATTCCACCAGCGGCTGTAGGAAGTGGGGGCACGTGTTCACTTCCTCCCCAACCTGTAACAGGCATTCCTGAGTTGACTGAAGGAAAGACTCACAGGTTTGAGTTCAGTGACATCCCAGTCCAAATACTTCGCCACATGCATCATCTGGGCAATAATCCGATCGACTTCCTAAAGGGAAAAGGAGTGAGAGATCAGAACATACACACTGATCTCGGGCACTGTTACCGACCTCACTCTGTCCCTCCATCTCCCTCTGTCTCTCACAGACACACACACACACTCACACACACACACACACTCACACACACACTCACACACACACAGACACACACACACTCACATACAGACACACACACACTCACACACTCACACACACACAGACACACACACACTCACATACACACTCACACACACACTCACACACACACACACACACTCACATACAGACACACACTCACATACACACTCCATAAGACCATAAGACCATAAGACATAGGAGTGGAAGCAAGGCCATTCAGCCCATCGAGTCCACTCCGCCATTCAATCATGGCTGATGCGCATTTCAGCTCCACTTACCAGCGTTCTCCCTGTAGCCCTTAATTCCTTGTGACAACAAGAATCTATCAATCTCTGCCTTGAAGACATTTAGCGTCCCAGCTTCCACTGCACTCCGTGGCAATGAATTCCACAGGCCCACCACTCTCTGGCTGAAGAAATGTCTCCGCATTTCTGTTCTGAAATGACCCCCTCTAATTCTAAGGCTGTGTCCACGGGTCCTAGTCTCCTCGTTTAACTGAAACAATTTCCTAGCATCCACCTTTTCCAAACCATGTATTATTTTGTACGTCTCTATTAAGTCTCCCCTTAATCTTCTAAACTCCAACGAATACAATCCCAGTATCCTCAGCCGTTCCTCATATGTTAGACCTGTCATTCCAGGGATCATCCGTGTGAATCTCCGCTGGACACGTTCCAGTGCCAGTATGTCCTTCCTGAGGTGTGGGGACCAAAACTGGACACAGTACTCCAAATGGGGCCTAACCAGAGCTTTATAAAGTCTTAGTAGTACATCTCTGCTTTTATATTCCAACCCTCTTGAGATAAGAGACAACATTGCATTCGCTTTCTTAATCACGGACTCAACCTGCATGTTTACCTTTAGAGAATCCTCGACTAGCACTCCCAGGTCCCTTTGTGCTTTGGCTTTATTAATTTTCTCACCATTTAGAAAGTAGTCGATGCTTTTATTCTTTTTGCCAAAGTGCAAGACCTCGCACTTGCTCACGTTAAATTCCATCAGCCATTTCCTGGACCACTCTCCCAATCTGTCAAGATCCTTCTATAGCCTCCCCACTTCCTCAGTACTACCTGCCTGTCCACCTAACTTCGTATCATCGGCAAACTTCGCGAGAATGCCCCCGGTTCCCTCATCCAAATCATTAATATATAAAGCGAACAGCTGTGGCCCCAGCACCGAACCCTGCGGGACACCGCTCGTCACCGGCTGCCATTCTGAAAAAGAACCTTTTATCCCAACTCTCTGCCTTCTGTTAGACACCCAATCCTCAATCCATCCCAGCAGCTCACCTCGAACACCATGGGCCCTCACCTTGCTCAGCAGCCTCCCGTGTGGCACCTTATCAAAGGCCTTTTGAAAGTCTAGATAGACCGCATCCACTGGGTTTCCCTGGTCTAACCTACTTGTTACCTCTTCAAAAAATTCCAACAGGTTTGTCAGGCATGACCTCCCCTTACTAAATCCATGTTGACTTGTTCTAATCAGACTCTGCTCTTCCAAGAATTTAGAAACCTCATCCTTAATGATGGATTCTAGAATTTTACCAACAACCAACACACACACACTCACAGACACACACACACTCACATACAGACACACACTCACACACACACTCACACTGACACTCACACACACAGACACACACAGACACACACACACACACTGTCACACACATACAGACACAAACACTCACACAGATACACAGACATACACACAGAGACATAGTAACACAGAGATACAGACAGACACAAAGACACACAGACACACACTCACACACACTGACACACACACACAGACACACACACACACACTGACACGCACATACAGACACACTCACACAGACACAGACACACAGACAAACACACAGAGACATAGTAACACAGAGATACACACAGACACACATACACACACATCCAAAAGCACAGGCACAGAGAGAGAGAGACACACACACACCCACACCCACACAAACACACACACCCACACACACACTCACACACACACCCACACACACCTACACCCACACACACACACACTCACACACACACACACCCACACACACACTCACACACACACCCACACACACACCCACACTCTCACACACACATACACACACACACACACACACACACACGCCGACCGACCCACACAGATACACACACACACACACTCACACACACACACACACACCGACCGACCCACACAGATACACACACACACACACTCACACACACACACACACACCGACCGACCCACACAGATACACACACACACACACACACCGACCGACCCACACAGATACACACACACACACACACGCCGACCGACCCACACAGATACACACACACACACACTCACACACACACACACACACCGACCGACCCACACAGATACACACACACACACACACACCGACCGACCCACACAGATACACACACACACACACACACCGACCGACCCACACACACACACCCACACACACACCCACACACACACACTCTCACACACACACATACACACACTCACACACACACTCTCACACACACACATACACACACTCACACACACACTCTCACACACACACATACACACACACACACACACTCACACACACCGACCGACCCACACAGATACACACACCAACACACACACACACACCGACCGACCCACACACCTACACCCACACACACACACACCCACACACACACTCTCACACACACACACCGACCGACCCACACACCTACACCCACACACACACACACCCACACACACACTCTCACACACACACTCACACACACACATACACACTCTCACACACACACACCGACCGACCCACACAGATACACACACCAACACATAGACAGACACAGAGACTTTTGATAAGGTTGCTCATGACAGGCTGATACAGAAGGTAAAGTCCCATGGGATCCGCTGTGAGCTGGTAAGATGGATGCAAAACTGGCTTGGTCAGGGAAGACAGAGAGTAGCGATGGAGGGGTGTTTTTCAGACTGGAGCTCTGTAACCAGTGGTGATCCATAGGGACCAGTGCTGAGACCCTTGTTGTTTGTAATAGATATAAATGATTTGGAGGGGAATACTAGGTGGCCTGATTAGTCACAAAGACTGGGGGGAGCTGCAGGTAGTGAGTAGGATCGCTAGACAAGTCCAATTATAGAATCCTGACAGTGTGGAAAGAAGCCATTCGGCCTATCGGGTCCACACTGACCCTCTGAAGAGCATCCCACCCAGACCCACTGTTACATCCGATCCCATGGCCAATCCACCTGACCCTGCACATCTTTGGACTGTGGGAGGAAACCGGAGCACCCGGAGGAAACCCACGCAGACACGGAGAGAATGTGCAAACTCCACACAGACAGTCGTCCGAGGGTGGGATTGAACCTGGGACCCTAGCGCTGTGAGGCAGCAGTGCTAACCACTGTGCCACTGTGCTGCCTGAGGAGGAGGGAAGCAGACAGTAACTAAGAGTCATAGAGATGTACAGCACGGAAACAGACCCTTCGGTCCAACCCGTCCATGCCGACCAGATATCCCAACCCAATCTAGTCCCACCTGCCAGCACCCGGCCCATATCCCTCCAAACCCTTCCTATTCATATACCCATCCAAATGCCTCTTAAATGTTGCAATTGTCCAGCCTCCACCACATCCTCTGGCAGCTCATTCCATACACGTACCACCCTCTGTGTGAACAAGTTGCCCCTCGGGTCTCTTTTATATCTTTACCCTCTCACCCTAAACCTATGCCCTCTAGTTCTGGACTCCCCCACCCCAGGGAAAAGACTTTGTCTATTTATCCTATCCACGCCCCTCATGATTTTATAAACCTCTAGAAGGTCACCCCTCAGCCTCCGACGCTCCAGGGAAAACAGCCCCAGCCTGTTCAGCCTCTCCCTGTAGCTCAAATCCTCCAACCCTGGCAACGTCCTTGTAAATCTTTTCTGAACCCTTTCAAGTTCCACAACATCTTTCCGATAGGAAGGAGACCAGAATTGCCCGCAATATTCCAACAGTGGCCTAACCAATGTCCTGTACAGCCACAACATGACCTCCCAACTCCTGTACTCAATACTCTGACCAATAAAGGAAAGCATACCAAACGCCTTCTTCACTATCCTATCTACCTGTGACTCCACTTTCAAGGAGCTATGAACCTGCACTCCAAGGTCTCTTTGTTCAGCAACACTCCCTAGGACCTCACCATTAAGTGGACAAGTCCGGCACTGATCTGCCTTTGGCAGCATCAACATACAGAGAGGTCTAGGTGTAGAGGTCCACAGTTCCCTGAAAGTGTCAATCCAAGTAGCTAAGGACGTCTGGAAAGCAAATGGCATGCTTGCCTTCATCAGTCGAGGCATAGAGCATAAAATTTGGCAAGTCATGTTGCAGCTGTATAGAACTTCAGTTCGCCCACATTTGGAATATTGTGTCACCACACTACCAGAAGGATGTGGAGGCTTTGGAGATGGTACAGAAATGGTTTACTAGCATGTTGCCTGCTTTGAAGGGCATTAGCTATGAGGAGAGATTGGACAAACTTGGAATGTTTTTACTTGAATGTTGCAGGATGAGGGGCAACCTATTAGAAGTTTACTAAATGATGAGAGGCCTGGATAGAATGAATAGTCAGTCTTTTTCCCAGGGTAGGGGACAGAGGTTTAAGGTAAAAGGGAGTAAGTTTAAAGGAGATGTGATAGGCAGTTTGTTTGCACACAGAGGGTGGTCAGTGCCTGGAATGTGCTGCCAGGGGAAGATGGAGGAGATGAATCCATTCGCAATGTTTCCGAGGTATCTGGACAGATTCATGACCAGGCAGGGAATAGAAGGCGAGGGACGGTGTGGAGGTGAAAGGGGTTTAGTTTAGGAAGGAGTCATATGTCAGCACAGTCGTGGTGGGCCAAAGGGCCTGTCCCTGTGCTGTACTGTTCTTCAATTGTTCACGTACACACACACACATTCCCCCCTCCCTCACTCACTCACTCATTCACACACCCTCCCTCACACACACACACACACACACACACCCTCCCTCTCACACACACACACACATTCCCCCCTCCCTCACTCACTCACTCATTCACACAGCCTCCCTCACACACACACACCCACACCCACACACACACACCCTCCATCTCACACACACACATTCCCCCCTCCCTCACTCACTCACTCATTCACACAGCCTCCCTCTCACACACACACACACACCCACACACACACACCCTCCCTCTCACACACACACACACACACACATTCCCCCCTCCCTCACTCACTCACTCACTCATTCACACAGCCACCCTCTCACACACACACCCTCCCTCTCACACACACACATTCCCCCCTCCCTCACTCACTCACTCATTCACACAGCCTCCCTCTCACACACACACCCTCACACACACACACATCCACACACACACACCCTCCCTCACACACACACACACACACATTCACCCCTCCCTCACTCACTCACTCATTCACACACCCTCCCTCACACACACACACACATTCCCCCCTCCCTCACTCACTCACTCATTCACACAGCCTCCCTCCCTCACACACACACACACACACACACATTCCCCCCTCCCTCACTCACTCACTCATTCACACAGCCTCCCTCCCTCACACACACACACACACACACACATTCCCCCCTCCCTCACTCACTCACACAGCCTCCCTCACACACACACACCCTCACACACACACACATCCACACACACACACCCTCCCTCACACACACACACACACACACACACATTCACCCCTCCCTCACTCACTCACTCATTCACACACCCTCCCTCACACACACACACACACATTCCCCCCTCCCTCACTCACTCACTCATTCACACAGCCTCCCTCCCTCACACACACACACACACACACACATTCCCCCCTCCCTCACTCACACACACACAGCCTC
>NW_028270191.1:13281216-13316216 GCF_037043375.1 Chiloscyllium plagiosum | reverse complement strand
ACACACGCACACACCCTCCCTCACACACACACCCACACACATACACACCCTCCCTCACACACCCCCATATACACACACACACATACACACGCACACACCCTCCCTCACACACACACCCACACACATACACACACACACCCTCCCTCACATACACACACACCCACACACACACCCTCCCTCACACACACATACACACACACCCCCTCCCTCACACACACACACATACACACACACCCCCTCCCTCTCTCACACACACACACACACACACACACACACACACACATACACACACACACACACACACACACACACACACAGCCTATACACGAAAGCGATTGCCACAAAGGGTAATATGCTGGGCCCACCCGCCCTGAGCAGTGACACCAAAACTTACCGAGCTGTCCAGCAGTCCATTGGCGTCAGTGTCATACAGTTTGAAGGTAACTGGCAAGGAAACAGAGAGAGACAGCAAAATGATCAGGCTCCACTTTCAATAAGAGCCAACAGCACCTTGAATAGAAAATTCCTTTCCGATTCACCAGGAGCTATCTGTTAGGAGTGTCCCTGGACAGATTTTACCCTTGGGTCTTGATGTGGCTGCCTGTCAGTGAACAAAGCATATGTTCCCCATGAGCACACATCGGGACAGCGGTGTGCAGAGGACAGGATCTGACTGGACGACAATACCTTCCCCGATAACACGCTCTGTCCTGGCTCAGACACCCACGACAGACACTTCAGAGTCGGCTGGGGATGAGTGAGCTGGCACAGGGTAAATATCAGCTGCTGAGCTGCCACTTCAGAAAGGTGCAGACATCTCACAATGGGGAACAAATCGTGACCAATCAGTCATCCAGATCAACATGGGAAACCGTTTTCACTGAGACAGGGGATTCACAGGGACCCAGTGCACAAGGGAATTCAAAACCCAGGACCCAGGGAAAGCGCTGAATCAATTCACATTCAAACCCCTGGCACAGTGAGCAGTGATTTCCCCCGCCCGGGACAGTGAGCAGTGATCAGAAACAAAACTAGAAGTTGCTGGAAAAGCTCTGCAGGTCTGGCAGCATCTGTGAAGAGGAATCGGAGTTCACGTTTCAGGTCAGGTCACCTTTCCAAAGGTTTCTCAAGCTCTCCTTTAGTAACGTTTCCTTTTTACAAGGGAGTATTCGATGTGACAATGATACAGTCTCTGACAAATTATCATCAGATTGCTGAATCTTCCAGTCTCTTCGCAACAACTGTTGACACACACACACACACACACATCTTCTCACCTTGGTGTACTTTCACTCTGACCTTCTGACCAGCACTGAACTCTCTATGTTTTATGTGAGACTGTATGTCTGAGTCTCTCGTCACTTATTTTCACTTGACGATCACCGTCAATCTGTCCTGGACCTCCCACGTAGATGTGACAGTCAGTCAGGTACAACAACGCTGCCTCTTCTTCCTCAGGCAGCTCAGCAAATTCAGCAAAGGCCCTCACTGACTCTTACCACTGAAAGCAGACTGTCCAGGGGCATGATGGTCTGGCTCAGCATCTGCTCTGCCCAGGGCTGTAAGAAATTCCAGAAGGGATTCACTGGGTATCTCCTGCATGTGTTGCCCCGTCCCAGACTGGGTAAGGATGGCAGATTTTCTCAAATGATATTTGTGAAGCACATGTGTTTTCTTTTTTGCTGATAGTGGCGTCGTCACCATCACAGAGCCTCACCTAATGTTCCGCTAGCGGTTGTGTGAGATTCCAACCTGCAGGCATTAGCCTCGGCCTACAGTCCAGTGATGTTACCATGACGCCAGCGCCCCCTCTCCCCAGGTGCCCGCCACCCCACTTTAAACCTGTCAGTGGGACATTTGAAATTTTCTCGACCAATTGAACAGCTTCAATCTTGGTGACCTCACCCGCTACAATTGCCAGGGAAGCCAAACACCTTCAAAGAGATTCTGACTGGCAGCTGAGAGCTGACATCTTGTGCGTGTTTTCATGCCTTAAAGTGCCACAAACATAAAGTGCTGCATCTATCTTTAAATAAGGAGGCCGAAACTGCACACAGCATTCAGCAGCTGGTCTCACCAGGATCACTGAAGTTTCATCTCCTTACTTTTGTGTTCAATAT
Source organism: Chiloscyllium plagiosum (assembly GCF_037043375.1). Taxonomy (NCBI): domain Eukaryota; kingdom Metazoa; phylum Chordata; class Chondrichthyes; order Orectolobiformes; family Hemiscylliidae; genus Chiloscyllium; species Chiloscyllium plagiosum. The sequence goes on along the minus strand of NW_028270191.1, from coordinate 13,314,096 downwards.
CTCTTACATTCGAGGACAGCATCCCATCAGCCTTGTCGATTGTGTGCAGTACCGACCAGTGACTCATGCACGACAACACCTAACTTCCTCTGCACCTCCGACTCTACAGTCCTTCACGTTGAAATAACACACTGCTTTCCGTTTTTTTCCTGTCACGTTTTGCCACATTATATTCCATCTGCCCACTCACTAGCCCATCGATATCAGGCTGTTGTGTTGTTTTTGCAACAGCCGATTCGACCTATCTCGGCCTATCACGTTTGGCGAGTGTGCCTTCAGCAGCCTCAGCTGAGTCATTGATAGAAATGGTGAGAAGTTGAGGTCCTAGCAGAGACACCTGTAGGCCCCTACTCCTGCCAGTCAGACCAAAACCCATTGAACCAGACTCGCTGTTTTCTGAAACTGATCAGTCTTCTGTTCGAGCCAATATGTTTCCCCAAAAGCTTCTGTTTTATGCAAAAAAAAAAACCCCGTTTATGTGGAACCTTGCTTTCTGGAAATCCAAGGCAAAAAGTGGGTACTGCAGATGCTGGAGATCAGAATCAAGATTAGAGTGGTGCTGGAAAAGCACAGCAGGTCAGGCAGCATCCAAGGAGCAGGGAAATCAACGTTTCAGGCAAAAGCCCTTCATCAGGAATGAGGCTGGGAGCCTCGGGAGGTGGAGAGATAAATGGGAGGGGGGGGAGGGGGGGGTGGCGCTGGGCAGGAGGTAGCTGAGAGTGCAATAGGTGGATGGAGGTGGGGGTAAAGGTGATAGGTCAGAGGGGAGGGTGGAGCAGGTAGGTGGGAAGGAAGATTGACAGGTGGGACAGGTCATGAGGATGGTGCTGAGCTGGAAGGTTGGAACTGGGGGAAGGTGGGGGGAGGGGAAACTGGTGAAGTCCACACTGATGCCGTAGGGTTGGAGGGTCCCGAGGTGGAAGATGAGGCGTTCAAAGCAATCCAAGCACAGCACATCAATGGAGTCTCTGTCAGCCACAGCCCACATTACTCCTTCAAGGAATCCCAATTAATTGGGTTATCCAGGATTTCTCTTTTATAAAACCGTACCGACTCTTCCTGATTACCCTGAGTTTTCCCAAATGGCCAGTTATGATCAATTCTGACGAGGCACAGGTCAAGCTAACCGGCCTTTAGTTTCCAGTTTCCTCCCTTCTTGAATCGCTGGGTGATATTTGTGACTTGCCAGTCTGGTGGGACCTTTCCAGAATCTTTGAATGTTGGGAAATTGACACCATCGCATTTACTCCTCATTGGCAGCCTCTTTTATACCCGAGGGTAAAGTCAGTCAGGCGCCAGAGATGTGATAGCCCGCAGCTCTAGCAGCTTGCTCAGGTACGCTTCCCCTGTGATTATATTTTCAACAGGTACCTTTCGCCTCCGGATTGACAGCTCTTACTGCGTTTTGTATCCTCCAGAATGAAGACAGGAGCAAAATATTCAGTCATTCAACCATTTCTTTATCTCCTGGAACTCATCATCCTCACTCTCTAGAGGACCAACACTTAAAGACTTGGTTTACTGCTTTCCTTTATGGATACTTACAGAAACTCCTGCTGTCTGTTTTCACATTTCTAGCAAGCTTACTCTCACACTCGAAGTTCTCTTTCCTGACTAACCGTTTTTGTCATTACCTGCCATTCTTTCTGTTCTGACTCATCATCTGTTCTGCCACTCAGCTTTACGCCGTTAGATGTTTCTTCCTTAAGTTTGGTACTTTATTTAACATCATTGGTTAAGCATGGATGGTTAATTTTTCTTTACAGTTATCCTAAGTATTCAATTGTACATAATAAAATATATACAAATCTATCCCAGTTCATTTCAACCAGCTCAGCTTTTATGGCCATAGTTATCTTTTTTTTTAAGTTTAAAACACTAGTCTGAGATCCATTCTTCTCCCCTTCCAAATTCAGTCATGTTGTCGTTGTTGCTCGATAGAAGTCCAAGGTTATTAATTCATCCTGCTTCATTAAACAATGCCAGGCCAAACAGAACCTGCTCTCTGGTCAGTTTCAGAAGCTCTCTCGAAAGCCTTCGACAAATTCCTCATCCAGGTTACTCCTGCCAATCGGACGTTTCCTGTTGACATGCAGATTTACGTCGCCTGTGATTATTGTCGTCTATTTATCACAAGCACCCGATATTTATTCGTGTAAACTTTGTCCCATGTTATGGTAACTGTTCGGGAGTCTGTAGACCACTCCCCCAAGTGACGCCTTGCCCCTCCTATTCCTCATTTCCGCCCAAACCGATTTTACATTTGGATTTCCTGAACCGAGATCATCCGTAATTGTTGCTTCCTCTTCTGTGGGAATATCATATGCCCTCAAAAGGGTGGTAAAGCAGGCATATGACATGCCTGCCTTTATTGGTCGGGGAGTTGAGTACAAGAGTCGGGATGTCATGTTGCAGCTTTATAAAACTTTGGTTAGGCTACACTTAGAGTATAGTGTTCAGTTCTGGTTGCCACATTACAGGAAGGATGTGGAGGCTTTGGAGAGGGTGCAGAAGAGGCTGACCAGGATGCTGCCTGAATTAGAGGGTATGAGCTCTTGAGAGGCTTGGAAAACTCTGGTTGTTTTCTCCGGAATGGCAGAGGCTGAGGGCAGACTTGATAAAATTCTGAGACATACAGATAGTGTTGAATCTTCTATCCCCAGAGTTGAAATGTCTAAAACTAATGGGCATGCATTTACAGTGAGAGGGGGAGAATTCAAAGGAGCTGTGAGGGCTAAGTATTTAACACAGAGTGTGGTAGGAGTCTGGAACACGTTGCAAGGGGTGGTGTTGGAGACAGACAGGACAGGGGTGTTTAAGGGACTTTTAAATGAACACACAAATATGCAAGGAGTGCAGGGATACAGACCAAGGGCAGGCAGATGGGATGAGTTTAATTTGGCACAACATCCTGCACCGAAGGGTCCTGTCCCTATGCTGTACAGCTCTACGTTCTGATATTCAGAGTTCAGTCCTTGTCATCCCATGGCGACTATCGGATCCTATTTACTCATTTCAATCTTTGTCCAGGCAGAAATGCTCATGAGCCCTCCTTGATCCCAACTCTCTTTAGCTTCGAGGTCAACGTACAGTTTGGCTCAGTACGGGTTATAAAGCGATACCCTCCCAGGACCACGGGAGACTCAGAGCTGAGTCGCTGTAATCTCGGAGGCTGCTGCCAATGACTCCTCGCAGTGAAATAATTCAAACCTTCCAAACATCTTGAACAATCAGGTCGGACTTCGATTACCCTCCATTTCAAGATACAGTCCCAAAAATACAATAGTAATTTTTAAAAAAAAAAACCTCATAACTGCACAACAACTTTTGAAAAAGAAGTATAAATTATTGGTGAGCGAAACTGAAATTCTTGCATGGCCATTTTTTTAGATTCGATTCCCTACAGTGTGGAAACAGGCCCTTTGGCCCAACCAGTCCACACCGACCCTCCGAAGAGCAGCCCACCCAGACCCATTTCCCTCTGACTAATGCATCTTACACTGCGGGCAACTTAGCACGGCCAATCCACATTTTTGGACTGTGGGAGGAAACCGGAGGAAACCCACGCAGACACGGAGAGAATGTGCAAACTCCACACAGACACACAGTAGCCCGAGTCTGGAATCGAACCTGCCTCCCTGGCGCTGTGAGGCTACACTGCTAACCACTGAGCCACCTTGCCACCCCAATTTAGTTGATTGCCACTCGTCCTCAAAGTGTCTAAGTCTAACATTGCCACACACGGCGCCATTTTAGGTTAAAAAAAACTCAGGTTCAAAGTAGTAAAAGAGACAGTGTTAAAATGTAAGCATGACACAGACCTTCATAGATGAAGTCGAAAAATAATAGTTAACACTAAAGTCATTCTTAACATAAACGAGAAAAATCAAAAGTATCACACAGTCTCAGGCTCACTCGGCCTAGCAACATTGTCACATCGCTACTGAGGTTGTGTGAGGAACTTCACATCTTCAGGAAGTTGAGCAGCTCATGAAACAAGCCAAATTTTCTAAAGATCGGAAACACACATTTGATCCAATCCAGAACTCACATTTGAGCTTATCTTCAGGCTGGCCTCCCTCCAGGAAGGATAAGTAACACACGACGTCCTTCACAAAGACAACATCTGGCCCAGTGGGATCGATTGTATCGGGGATTTGAACATCTTTAGAGAGAAAGCGAAGCAATCATTAGTCACCGATCCCGTCAAAAGGCAGAGCCTGTAAAAAATCCAGTCCTGAACAGAGACAGTGACAGTCCCAAAGGGATGAGAGGAGAAAGTTAGAATGAGAACAGACAGAGCGAGCAGACACAGGGGCAAGGTTTGGGAAGAGAGAGAGAGGTTGCAGAGGAAGAGTTTTTGTCTCGAGAGAAAGAGATCAGAGAGGAAGAAACAGAGCAAGACATATCGGACAGAGAGAAGGGGTGTCTGGACAGAGGGAGATAGTTCCGATGAGAGAAGAAGATTGGACAGGGTTGAGGTGTTCAGGTGGAGAGAGAGGGCTTGGAGAGAGGGAGTTTTCACACAGACAGAGACAGAGAGAGAGAGAGAGAGACAGAGAGAGAGAGAGGGAGACAGACAGACAGAGAGAGCGAGAGCAAGAGAGGGAGATTGGACAAAGTTTGGTTAGAGATGTAACCAGCACTGTTGATGAGGGGAATGCACTTGATGTGGTCGAGGTAGACTTTAACAAGGCTGGTGCTAAGGTCCCTCATGGCAAACTGACCAAGACAGTAAGGGTCCATGGGAATCCAAGGCAAGGTGACATGTTGGATCCACCACAGGCTGAGAGGCAGGAAGCTGAGGGGGATGGTCGAGGGATGTTTCTATCACTGGAAGCCTCGCTGTTTGTGGGACGCATTACTGATTTGGAATTGAATGTAGGGGGGTGTGATCAACAAGTTTTCAGAATCTACAAAAATTGGAAAGGTGTTAAAGAGTGAGAAGGAAAGGCCGTGGACTGCAGGAAGACATCAGTGGATTGGCCAAGTGGGCAGAGCAGTGAGAAATGGAATCTGATACTGAAAAGTGTGAGGTAGGGGAGAACGAACAAGGCAAGGGATTACACTCCAAATGTAGGACCCTGGAAAATACTGGAGATCAGAGAGACCTTGATGTATATACACACAGAACCCTGTAGGTAGCAGGGCAGGCAGCTAAGCTGGTTCAGAAGGCATAGGGGATACTTGCACCTATTAGCAGAGACAATTCCTGCAGGGCATCTTGTAGATGGTACACACTGCTGCTACTGAGCGTCGGTGGGGGGGGAGTGGGTGTTTGTGGATATGGTGTCAATCAAGCGGCTGCTTTGTCCTGGATGGTATTGAGCTTCTTGAGTGTTGTTGGAGCTGCCCCCATCCAGGGGCAAGTGGGGAGTATTCCAACACCCTCCTGACGTGTGTCTTGGAGATGGTGGGGCAGGCGTTGGGGTGTCAGGAGGGGGGGTTACTCGCTGCAGGATTCCCAGCCTCTGACCTGCTCTTGTAGACATAGCGTGTATGTGGCAAGCCCGGCAGAGTTTCAGGTCAATGGTAACCCCCAGGATATTGGGGGACTCAGTGATGGTATAACCATTGAACTTCAATGGGTGGGCGGGGGGGGGGGGTGGGGTGAGATTGTCCCTTATTGGAGATGGTCATTGCCTGGCATTTATGTGGCATGAATGTTACTTGCTACTTGTCAGCCCAAGCCTGGATATTGCCCAGATATTGCTGCATTTGGACACTGACTGCTTCAGTATCTGAGGAGTCACGAATGGTGCTGGACATTGTGCAATCGTTGGCGAATATCCCCATTCCTGACCTTATGGTGGAGGGACGGTCATTGATGAAGCAGCTGAAGATGGTTGGGCCCAGGACACTACCCTGAGGAACTCCTGCAGAGATGTCCTGGGGCTGAGATGACTGATCTCCAACAACCACAACCATCTTCCTATGTGCCAGGTATGACTCCAACCAGCGGAGAGTTTGCCCCCTGATCCCCATTGATTCCAGGTTTGCCAGGGCTCCTTGATGCCACACTCGGTCGAATGCAGCCTTGATGTCAAGGGCTGTCCCTCCCCCCACCCCCCCACCCCTCTGGAGTTCAGCTCTTTTGTCCATGTTTGACCCCAGGCTGTAATGAGGTCAGGAGCTGAGTGACCCTGGTGGGACCCAAACTGGGCGTCACTGAGCAGGGTATTGCTGAGCAGGTGCTGCTTGATAGCACTGTTGGTGACACCTTCCATCACTTTCCTGATGATCGAGAGTAGACCGATGGGGCGGTAATTGGCTGGGTGGGATTTGTCCTGCTTTTTTGTACAGGACATACCTGGGCAATTTTCCACATTGTCGAGTAGATGCCAGTGTTATAACTGTACTGGAACAGCTTGGCTAGGGGAGCGGCAGGTTCTGGAGCACAAGTCTTCAGTACTATTGCTGGAATGTTGTCAGGGCCCATAGCCTCTGCAGTGTCCATTATCAGATACATCTGAAGCTGGCAGATTGGTAAGGATGAGGTTGAGTATGTTTTTCCCCCTTGTTGGTTCCCCCCACCACCTGCCGCAGACCCAGGGTAGCAGCTATGTCCTTTAGGACCTGACCAGCTCGATCAGTAATGCTGCTGCTGAGCCCACTCTTGGTGGTGGACATTGAGATCCCCCACCCAGGGTACATTCTGTGACCTTGCCACCCTCAGTGCTTCCTCTAAGTGTTGTTCAACACGGAGGAGTACTGATTCATCAGCCGAGGGACATGGGTGGGGAATATCTGTAGGTGTTATCCCATTGAAGAATGGCTGCTGTTATCCATTGGAATATCTGTTGCTGCTATCCTTTGAGACACTTGAGTGGGCTGTGGGAGAGGGCTTATGGGGAAGAATAAATACCCAAATATTGAGGGTCAAAGGGGTCTGGTGCCCTCCCACTACCGAGGTGAAGCCTAACACATTGACGGTGTCCGTAGTGGTGACTGCAGTCTGCAGGAAGCTAACGTACATGTTGAGGGATGGTACAGCTTTGTGGTTCGGTACCCTTCCAGCTCCTCACCTTTCTCACTTGGCTTTGTCTGAAAGGAGCGAAAGAGATGCTGACAAAATTGACTGGGAATGTCGTCCACGTCCAGGTAGATTGTCATCAGTGTTCGAAAGCCTTCAAAATCAATATGCTGCAGAGAGACCAAAGCAGAGGGTGCACATGCAAACAGGCATCACTGACCCGATCGAACAACTTTTCCAAGGGGAAATCTGCTGCCGTTTCAACACAACGGAGGCAATTCTTACAATCTGAACCCTTTAAAAATAAAACCAAATCAGAGAATCCCGACAGTGGGGAAGCAGGCTATTCAGCCCATCGAGCATCCCACCAAGACACACTCCTCCACGCTGTAACCCTGCATTCCCCTTGGCTAACCCACTCGAACCTGCGCATCCCTGGGAACTATGGGACAATTTAGCATGGCCAATCCACCCTAACCTGCACATCCCTGGGCACTATGGGACAATTTAGCATGGCCAATCCACCCTAACCTGCACATCCCTGGACACTATGGGACAATTTAGCATGGCCAATCCACCCTAACCTGCACATCCCGGGGCACTATGGGACAATTTAGCATGGCCAATCCACCCTAACCTGCACATTCCTGGGCACTATGGGACAATTTAGCATGGCCAATCCACCCTAACCTGCACATCCCTGGACACTATGGGGCAATTTCCCATGGCCAATCCATCCTAACCTGCCCATTCCTGGACACTATGGGACAATTTAGCATGGCCAATCCACCCTAACCTGCACATCCCTGGACACTATGGGACAATTTAGCATGGCCAATCCACCCTAACCTGCACATCCCGGGGCACTATGGGACAATTTAGCATGGCCAATCCCACCCTAACCTGCACATCCCTGGGCACTATGGGACAATTTAGCACGGCCAATCCACCCTAACCTGCACATCCCTGGACACTATGGGACAATTTAGCATGGCCAATCCACCCTAACCTGCACATCCCTGGGCACTATGGGTAATTTAGCATCGCCAATCCACCCTAACCTACACATCCCTGAGCATTATGGGACAATTTAGCATGGCCAATCCACCCTGACCTACACATCCCTGGGCATTATGGGTAATTTAGCATGGCCAATCCACTCTAACCTACACATCCCTGGGCATTATGGGTAATTTAGCATCGCCAATCCACCCTAACCTGCACATCTTTGGACTGTGGCAGGAGGAAACCAGAGCACCGGGAGGAAACTCACACAGACGCAGAATGTATAAACTCCACACAGTTGCCCAAGGCTGGAATTGAACCCAGGTCCCTGGTGCTTTGAGGCAGCAGTGCTGACCACTGAGCCACTATGAAGTCCAATGGTGAATGCTGGTAATGGGAATGTCACTGGACTAGTTAATCCTGAAACCAAAAGTTCACAATGCCACCATGAGGGCTGGTGGGATCTAACCTCAATGACTAAGGCTGGAAAATAAAATTAGTCTTATTAATGGCGACCATGACCAATAGCATGGATTGGCAGAAAAACCCATCAGGTGCAGTACTGTCCTTCAGGGAAGGAAACTGGCATCCTTGCCTGGTCTGGCCTACACGTGACTCCAGACTCACAGCGATGGGACTGACTCTCAAGTGCCCTCTGAAATGGCCGAGTGAGACACTGAATTCAGGGGCATTTAGGGATGGGCAATAAATGCAGGCCATGCCAGTGATGCTCACATCCCACGAAAGAAAAAAACGACTATCGACCTTCAAAATGGGGGAGGAAATACATTATTCCTCCTGGATCAGATTCAGGATCGTTCAGAAACAGCCCCAAATCTCCCCAGTCTGAAGACCCTGATCCTGCAAAGGGAGGGTTTTTCGCTGACCCCACAGGCCTTCGCACATGCCTGAGGCCTACACTGGATCTGACAACAACCTCATCAGATGTTTGGGGCAGTGCAGTGAGCCAGTGATGCCCGTGAGCGAGCACAGGCACGAGTGGCAGGGCACACGTTGGCATCAGCTCTGCCACATCGGGGCAAGGTTAGCTGCGAATCTCTGAAGGCCTCACCTGTTCCGTGCTGTACTTGGAGAGTCGTCCGTTCCCAGCAAACTCACTGAGAACATCCTTCACTTTCTTGGCCGAATCTGCCAAAAGAAATCATTGTCTCCTGTAAGTGGGAGCCAAGCTGTTCGACAGAGAGCTATTCGGGATGGTTGGTGACAGAATGTTCCAACAAGGGGGACAGAACCATTCCGAAACTCTTCACAACAGGCTAGCCGAGTGGATGTGACTGCGTCCTGGGACAAAGTGTCCACGTGACTCTCTTCCTCCCTCATGTATCGCAGGGTCGGAAGCTCAGACTCCCAGCTTGTCAGCTGACAGCAGAGGTTCCTGCAGTGGCAGAGACTTCCTGTTGATGTGGATGATGTGGATTGCACTGGGGTCCAGCAGCACATCAACCACCCGGCCATCTTTACGGTCTCTCATTAACTGTACGAGATTACAGCTTTAGAAATGGCACTCAACAGTTAGCTGCACGTACTCTCATTTGTAAGCTGTTAGACAGGTGCAAAATGACAATCTCAATGGGAACAACTGAAAATACTGCCCCTATTTATAGATTAGAAATCCCAGTGAACACTCAATAATCAGTACTGAGAGAATGCCGCACTGTCGGAGGGTCAATACAGAGGGAGTGCCGCACTGTCGGAGGGTCCGTACTGAGGGAGTGCTGCACTGTCGAAGAGTCAGTACTGAGGGAGTGCCGCTCTGTCGGAGGGTCAGTACTGAGGGAGTGCCGCACTGTCGGAGGGTCAGTACTGAGGGAGTGCCGCACTGTCGGAGGGTCAGTACTGAGGGAGTGCCGCACTGTCGGAGGGTCAGTGATGAGGGAGTGCCGCACTATTGGAGGGTCAGTGCTGAGGGAGTGCCGCACTGTCGGAGGGTCAGTGCTGAGGGAGTGCCGCACTGTCGGAGGGTCAGTGCTGAGGGAGTGCCGCACTGTCGGAGGGTCAGTGCTGAGGGAGTGCCGCACTGTCGGAGGGTCAGTGCTGAGGGGGTGCTGCACTGTCGGAGGGTCAGTACTGAGGGAGTGCCGCACTGTCGGAGGGTCAGTACTGAGGGAGTGCCGCACTGTCGGAGGGTCAGTACTGAGGGAGTGCCGCACTGTCGGAGGGTCAGTGCTGAGGGAGTGCCGCACTGTTGGAGGGTCAGTACTGAGGGAGTGCTGCACTGTCGGAGGGTCAGTACTGAGAGAGTGCCGCAATGTCGGAGGGTCAGCGCTGAGGGAGTGCTGCACTGTCGGAGGGTCAGTGCTGAGGGAGTGCCGCACTGTCGGAGGGTCAGTGCTGAGGGAGTGCCGCACTGTCAGAGGGTCAGTGCTGAGGGAGTGCCGCACTGTCGGAGGGTCAGTGCTGAGGGAGTGCCGCACTGTCGGAGGGTCAGTGCTGAGGGAGTGCCGGACTGTCGGAGGGTCAGTGCTGAGGGAGTGCTGGACTGTCGGAGGGTCAGTGCTGAGGGAGCGCCGCACTGTCCGAGGGTCAGCGCTGAGGGAGTGCCGCACTGTCAGAGGGTCAGTGCTGAGGGAGTGCCGCACTGTCGGAGGGTCAGTGCTGAGGGAGAGCCGCACTGTCAGAGGGTCAGTGCTGAGGGGGTGCCGCACTGTCGGAGGGTCAGCGCTGAGGGAGTGCCGCACTGTCGGAGGGTCAGTGCTGAGGGAGTGCCGCACTGTCGGAGGGTCAGTGCTGAGGGGGTGCCGCACTGTCGGAGGGTCAGTACTGAGGGAGTGCCTCACTGTCGGAGGGTCAGCGCTGAGCGAGTGCTGCACTGTCAATGGTGCAATACCTTAGCAGGGATGACCGTGGAGGAACAATGGCGGATATTTCTGTGTATAATGCAGAAGTTGCAGGATCAGTTCATTCCAAAAAGGAAGAAAGATCCCAGGAGGAGGCAGGGGTGGCCGTGGCTGACGAGGGAAGTTAAGAAACATGTAAAGTTAAAAGAGAAAAAGTATAACATAGCAAATATAAGTGGGAAAACGGAGGACTGGGAAGCTTTTAAAGAACAGAGGATTACTAAGAAGGAAATACGCAGAGAAAAAATGAGGTACGAAGGTAAACTGGCCAATAATATAAAAGAGGATAGTAAAAGCTTTTTTAGGTATGTGAAAGGCAAAAACATGGTGAAGACTAAAATTGGGCCCTTGAAGACAGAAACAGGGGAATATATTACGGGGAACAAAGAAATGGCAGAAGAATTGAATTGGTACTTCAGATCTGTGTTCACTGGGGAAGACACAAGCAATCTCCCTGAGGTAACAGTGGCTGAAGGACCTGAACTGAAGGGAATTTATATTTGCCAGGATTTGGTGTTGGAGAGACTGTTAGGTCTGAAGGTTGATAAGTCCCCGGGGCCTGATGGTCTACATCCCAGGGTACTGAAGGAGGTGACTCGAGAAATCGTGGATGCGTTGGTGATTATTTTCCAGAGTTCGATAGATTCAGGGTCGGTTCCTGTGGATTGGAGGGTGGCTAATGTTATACCACTTTTTAAGAAAGGTGGGCGAGAGAAAGCAGGTAATTATAGACCAGTTAGTCTGACCTCAGTGGTGGGAAAGATGCTGGAGTTTATTATAAAGGATGAAATTACGACACATCTGGATAGTAGTAACAGGATAGGTCAGAGTCAGCATGGATTTATGAAGGGGAAATCATGCTTGACTAATCTTCTGGAATTTTTTGAGGATGTAACTCTGAAGATGGATGAGGGAGATCCAGTAGATGTGTACCTGGACTTTCAGAAAGCTTTTGATAAAGTCCCACACAGGAGGTTAGTGAGTAAAATTAGGGCGCATGGTATTGGGGGCAAAGTACTAGATTGGATTGAAAATTGGTTGGCTGATAGGAAACAAAGGGTAGTGATAAACGGCTCCATTTCGGAATGGCAGGCAGTGACCAGTGGGGTACCACAGGGATCAGTGCTGGGACCACAGCTTTTTACAATATATGTTAATGATATAGAAGATGGTATCAGCAATAACATTAGCAAATTTGCTGATGATACAAAGCTGGGTGGCAGGGTGAAATGTGATGAGGATGTTAGGAGATTACAGGGTGACCTGGACAAGTTAGGTGAGTGGTCAGATGCATGGCAGATGCAGTTTAATGTGGATAAATGTATGGTTATCCACTTTGGTGGCAAGAACAGGAAGGCAGATTACGACCTCAATGGAATCAATTTAGGTAAAGGGGCAGTACGGAGAGATCTGGATGTTCTTGTACACCAGTCAATGAAGGCAAGCATGCAGGTACAGCAGGTAGTGAAGAAGGCTAATAGCATGCTGGCCTTCATAACAAGAGGGATTGAGTATAGAAGCTAAGAGGTGCTTCTGCAGCTGTACAGGGCCCTGGTGAGACCACACCTGCAGTACTGTGTGCAGTTCTGGTCTCCAAATTTGAGGAAAGACATTCTGGCTATTGAGGGAGTGCAGCGTAGGTTCATGAGGTCAATTCCTGGAATGGCAGGGTAACCTTACACTGAAAGACTGAAGCAACTGGGCTTGTATACCCTTGAGTTTAGAAGACTGAGAGGAGATCTGATTGAGACGTATAAGATTATGAAAGGATTGGACACTCTGGCAGTAGGAAACATATTTCCACTGATGGGTGAGTGCTGAACCAGAGGACACAGCTTAAAAATACGGGGTAGACCATTTAGGACAGAGCTCAGGAGAAACTTCTTCACCCAGAGAGTGGTGGCTGTGTGGAATGCTCTGCCCCAGAGGGCAGTGGAGGCCCAGTCTCTGGATTCATTTAAGAAAGAGTTGGATAGAGCTCTCAAGGATAATGGAATCAAGGGTTATGGAGATAAGGGAGGAACAGGATAGTGATTGAGGATGATCAGCCATGATCAGATTGAATGGTGGTGCAGGCTCGAAGGGCAGAATGGCCTACTCCTGCACCTATTGTCTATTGTCGGAGGGTCAATACTGAGGGAGTGCCACATTGTCCGAGGGTCAGTGCTGAGGGAGTGCCGCACTGTCGAAGGGTCAGTGCTGAGGGAGTGCCACACTGTCCGAGGGTCAGTGCTGAGGGAGGGCCGCACTGTCAGAGGTTAGGGCTGAGGGATTGGGCACTGTCGAAGGGTCAGTACTGAGGGAGTGCCGCACTGTCGAAGGGTCAGTACTGAGGGAGTGTTGCACTGTCGGAGGGTCACTGCTGAGGGAGCGCCGCACTGTCGGAGAGTCAGCGCTGAGGGAGTGTCGCACTGTCAGAGGGTCAGTGCTGAGGGAGTGTTGCACTGTCAGAGGGTCAGTGCTGAGGGAGTGCCGCACTGTCAGAGGGTCAGTGCTGAGGGAGTGCCGCACTGTCGGGGGGTCAGTACTGAGGGAGTGTCGCACTGTCAGAGGGTCAGTGCTGAGGGAGTGCCGCACTGTCAGAGGGTCAGTGCTGAGGGAGTGCCGCACTGTCAGAGGGTCAGTGCTGAGGGAGTGCCGCACTGTCGGAGGGTCAGTGCTGAGGGAGTGTCGCACTGTCGGAGAGTTAGCGCTGAGGGAGTGTCGCACTGTCAGAGGGTCAGTGCTGAGAGAATGCCGCACTGTCGGAGGGTCAGTGCCGAGGGAGTGCCTCACTGTCGGAGGGTCAGCGCTGAGGGAGTGTCGCACTGTCAGAGGGTCAGTGCTGAGAGAATGCCGCACTGTCAGAGGGTCAGTGCTGAGGGAGTGCCACACTGTCAGAGGGTCAGTGCTGAGGGAGTGTCGCACTGTCAGAGGGTCAGTACTGAGGGAGTGTCGCACTGTCAGAGGGTCAGTGCTGAGGGAGTGCCGCACTGTCAGAGGGTCAGTGCTGAGGGAGTGCCACACTGTCAGAGGGTCAGTGCTGAGGGAGTGTCGCACTGTCGGAGAGTTAGCGCTGAGGGAGTGTCGCACTGTCAGAGGGTCAGTGCTGAGAGAATGCCGCACTGTCGGAGGGTCAGTGCTGAGCGAGTGCCGCACTGTCGGAGGGTCAGTGCTGAGGGAGTGTCGCACTGTCGGAGGGTCACTGCTGAGGGAGCCCCGCACTGTCGGAGAGTCAGCGCTGAGGGAGTGTCGCACTGTCGGTGGGTCAGTGCTGAGGGAGTGCCGCACTGTCGGAGGGTCAGTGCTGAGGGAGTGTCGCACTGTCGAAGGGTCACTGCTGAGGGAGCCCCGCACTGTCGGAGAGTCAGCGCTGAGGGAGTGTCGCACTGTCGGTGGGTCAGTGCTGAGGGAGCGCCGCACTGTCGGAGGGTCAGCGCTGAGCGAGTGCTGCACTGTCAATGGTGCAATACCTTAGCAGGGATGACCGTGGAGGAACAATGGCAGATATTTCTGTGTATAATGCAGAAGGTGCAGGATCAGTTCATTCCAAAAAGGAAGAAAGATCCCAGGAGGAGGCAGGGCGGCCGTGGCTGACGAGGGAAGTTAAGAAACATATAAAATTAAAAGAGAAAAAGTATAACATAGCAAAGATAAGTGGGAAAACAGAGGACTGGGAAGCTTTTAAAGAACAACAGAGGATTACTAAGAAGGAAATACGCAGAGGAAAAATGAGGTACGAAGATAAACTGGCCAATAATATAAAAGAGGATAGTAAAAGCTTTTTTAGGTGTGAAAAGCAAAAAAATGGTGAAGACTAAAATTGGGCCCTTGAAGACAGAAACAGGGGAATATATTATGGGGAACAAAGAAATGGCAGAAGAATTGAATTGGTACTTCAGATCTGTGTTCACTGGGGAAGACACAAGCAATCTCCCTGAGGTAACAGTGGCTGAAGGACCTGAACTGAAGGGAATTTATATTTGCCAGGAATTGGTGTTGGAGAGACTGTTAGGTCTGAAGGTTGATAAGTCCCCGGGGCCTGATGGTCTACATCCCAGGGTACTGAAGGAGGTGACTCGAGAAATCGTGGATGCGTTGGTGATTATTTTCCAGAGTTCGATAGATTCGGGGTCGGTTCCTGCGGATTGGAGGGTGGCTAATGTTATACCACTTTTTAAGAAAGGTGGGAGAGAGAAAGCAGGAAATTATAGACCAGTTAGTCTGACCTCAGTGGTGGGAAAGATGCTGGAGTTTATTATAAAGGATGAAATTACGACACATCTGGATAGTAGTAACAGGATAGGTCAGAGTCAGCATGGATTTATGAAGGGGAAATCATGCTTGACTAATCTTCTGGAATTTTTTGAGGATGTAACTCTGAAGATGGACGAGGGAGATCCAGTAGATGTGTACCTGGACTTTCAGAAAGCTTTTGATAAAGTCCCACACAGGAGGTTAGTGAGTAAAATTAGGGCGCATGGTATTGGGGGCAAAGTACTAGATTGGATTGAAAATTGGTTGGCTGATAGGAAACAAAGGGTAGTGATGAACGGCTCCATTTCGGAATGGCAGGCAGTGACCAGTGGGGTACCGCAGGGATCCGTGCTGGGACCGCAGCTTTTTACAATATATGTTAATGATATAGAAGATGGTATCAGCAATAACATTAGCAAATTTGCTGATGATACAAAGCTGGGTGACAGGGTGAAATGTGATGAGGATGTTAGGAGATTACAGGGTGACCTGGACAAGTTAGGTGAGTGGTCAGATGCATGGCAGATGCAGTTGAATGTGGATAAATGTATGGTTATCCACTTTGGTGGCAAGAACAGGAAGGCAGATTACTACCTCAATGGAATCAATTTAGGTAAAGGGGCAGTACAGAGAGATCTGGGTGTTCTTGTACACCAGTCAATGAAGGTAAGCATGCAGGTACAGCAGGTAGTGAAGAAGGCTAATAGCATGCTGGCCTTCATAACAAGAGGGATTGAGTATAGAAGCAAAGAGGTTCTTCTGCAGCTGTACAGGGCCCTGGTGAGACCACACCTGGAGTATTGTGTGCAGTTCTGGTCTCCAAATTTGAGGAAAGACATTCTGGCTATTGAGGGAGTGCAGCGTAGGTTCACGAGGTCAATTCCTGGAATGGTGGGACTATCTTACACTGAAAGACTGGAGCGACTGGGCTTGTATACCCTTGAGTTTAGAAGACTGAGAGGGGATCTGATTGAGACATAGAAGATTATTAAAGGATTGGACACTCTGGAGGCAGGAAACATGTTTCCGCTGATGGGTGAGTGCCGAACCAGAGGACACAGCTTAAAAATACGAGGTAGACCATTTAGGACAGAGATGAGGAGAAACTTCTTCACCCAGAGAGTGGTGGCTGTGTGGAATGCTCTGCCCCAGAGGGCAGTGGAGGCCCAGTCTCTGGATTCATTTAAGAAAGAGTTGGATAGAGCTCTCAAGGATTGTGGAATCAAGGGTTATGGAGATAAGGCAGGAACAGGATACTGATTAGGAATGATCAGCCATGATCATATTGAAAGGCGGTGCAGGCTCGAAGGGCAGAATGGCCTACTCCTGCATCTATTGTCTATTGTCGGGGGGTCAATACTGAGGGAGTGCCACACTGTCCGAGGGTCAGTGCTGAGGGAGTGCCGCACTGTCGTATAGTCAGTGCTGAGGGAGTGCCGCACTGTCGGAGGGTCAGTGCTGAGGGAGCGCCGCACTATCGGAGGGTCAGTACTGAGGGAGTGCCGCACTGTCGAAGGGTCAGTGCTGAGGGAGTAGGCACTGTCGGAGGGTCAGTGCTGAGGGTGGGCCGCAGTGTCGGAGGGTCAGTACTGAGGGAGTGCCGCACTGTCGGAGGGTCAGTGCTGAGGGAGTGCCGCACTGTCGGAGGGTCAGTGCTGAGGGAGCGCAGCAGTGTCGGAGGGTCAGTACTGAACGAGTGCGCACTGTCGAAGGGTCAGTGCTGAGGGAGTGCCGCACTGTCGGAGGGTCAGTGCTGAGGGAGCGCCGCACTGTCGGAGGGTCAGTGCTGAGGGAGTGCCACACTGTCGTAGGGTCAGTGCTGAGAGAGCGCCGCACTGTCGGAGGGTCAGTGCTGAGGGAGTGCCGCACTGTCGGAGGGTCAGTGCTGAGGGAGCGCCGCACTGTCGGAGGGTCAGTGCTGAGGGAGTGCCACACTGTCGTAGGGTCAGTGCTGAGGGAGTGCCGCACTGTCGGAGGGTTAGTGGTGAGGGAGTGCCGCACTGTCGGAGGGTTAGTGCTGAGGGAGTGCCGCACTGTCGGAGAGTTGGTGCTGAGGGAGTTCCACACTGTCGGAGGGTCAGTGCTGAGGGAGCGCCGCACTGTCGGAGGGTCAGTGCTGAGGGAGTGCCGCACTGTTGGAGGGTCAGTGCTGAGGGAGTGCCGCACTGTCGGAGGGTTAGTGCTGAGGGAGTGCCTCACTGTCGGAGAGTTGGTGCTGAGAGAGTTCCACACTGTCGGAGGGTCAGTGCTGAGGGAGCGGCGCACTGTCGGAGGGTCAGTGCTGCGGGAGTGCCGCACTGTCGGAGGGTCGGGACTGAGGGAGTGCCGCACTGTCGGAGGGTTAGTGCTGAGGGAGTGCCGCACTGTCGGAGGGTCAGTGCTGAGAGAGCGCCGCACTGCCGGAGGGTCAGTGCTGAGGGAGTGCCGCACTGTCGGAGGGTTAGTGCTGAGGGAGTGCCGCACTGTCGGAGGGTCAGTGCTGAGAGAGCGCCGCACTGTCGGAGGGTGAGTGCTGAGGGAGCGCCGCACTGTCGGAGGGTCAGTGCTGAGGGTGTGCTGCACTGTCGGAGGGTCAGTACTGAGGGAGTGCCGCGCTGTCGGAGGGTCAGTGCTGAGGGAGTGCCGCACTGTCGGAGGTTCAGTGCTGAGGGAGTGCCGCACTGTCGGAGGGTCAGTGCTGAGGGAGCGCCGCACTATCGGAGGGTCAGTGCTGAAGGAGCGCCGCACTGTCGGAGGGTCAGTGCTCAGGGAGTGCCGCACTGTCGCAGGGTCAGTACTGAGGGAGTGCCGCACTGTCGCAGGGTCAGTGCTGAGGGAGTGCCGCACTGTCGGAGGGTCAGTGCTGAGAGAGCGCCGCACTGTCGGAGGGTCAGTGCTGAGGGAGTGCCGCACTGTCAGAGGGTCAGTGCTGAGGGTGTGCCGCACTGTCGGAGGGTCAGTACTGAGGGAGTGCCGCGCTGTCGGAGGGTCAGTGCTGAGGGAGTGCCGCACTGTCGGAGGGTCGGGACTGAGGGAGTGCCGCACTGTCGGAGGGTAAGTGCTGAGGGAGTGCCGCACTGTCGGAGAGTTGGCGCTGAGGGAGTTCCACACTGTCGGAGGGTCAGTACTGAGGGAGCGCCGCACTGTCGGAGGGTCAGTGCTGAGGGAGCACCGCACTGTGGAAGGGTCAGTGCTGAGGGAGTGCCGCACTGTCAGAGGGTCAGTGCTGAGGGAGCGCCGCACTGTCGGAGGGTCAGTGCTGAGGGAGTGCCGCGCTGTCGGAGGGTCAGTGCTGAGGGAGTGCCGCACTGTCGGAGGGTCGGGACTGAGGGAGTGCCGCACTGTCGGAGGGTTAGTGCTGAGGGAGTGCCGCACTGTCGGAGGGTCAGTGCTGAGAGAGCGCCGCACTGTCGCAGGGTCAGTGCTGAGGGAGTGCCGCACTGTCGGAGGGTCAGTGCTGAGGGAGTGCCGCACTGTCGGAGGGTCGGGACTGAGGGAGTGCCGCACTGTCGGAGGGTGAGTGCTGAGGGAGCGCCGCACTGTCGGAGAGTTGGCGCTGAGGGAGTTCCACACTGTCGGAGGGTCAGTGTTGAGGGAGCGCCGCACTGTCGGAGGGTCAGTGCTGTGGGAGCACCGCACTGTGGGAGGGTCAGTGCTGAGGGAGCGCCGCACTGTCGGAGGGTCAGTGCTGAGGGAGCGCCGCACTGTCGGAGGGTCAGTGCTGAGAGAGTGCCGCACTGTCGGAGTGTCAGTGCTGAGGGAGTGCCGCACTGTCAGAGGGTCAGTGCTGAGGGAGCGCCGCATTGTCGGAGGGTCAGTGCTGAGGGTGTGCCGCACTGTCGGAGGGTCAGTACTGAGGGAGTGCCGCGCTGTCGGAGGGTCAGTGCTGAGGGAGTGCCGCACTGTCGGAGGGTCAGTGCTGAGGGAGTGCCGCACTGTCAGAGGGTCAGTGCTGAGGGTGTGCCGCACTGTCGGAGGGTCAGTACTGAGGGAGTGCCGCACTGTCAGAGGGTCAGTAATGAGGGAGTGGGCACTGTCGGAGGGTCAGTATTGAGGGAGCGCCGAACTGTCAGAGGGTCAGTGCTGAGGGAGTGCCGCACTGTCATGGGGTCAGTGCTGAGGGAGTGCCGCACTGTCAGAGGGCCAGTAGTGAGGGAGTGCCGCACTGTTGGAGGGTCAGTGCTGAGGGAGTGCCGCACTGTCAGAGGGTCAGTGCTGAGGGAGTGCCGCACTGTCGGAGGATCAGTGCTGAGGGAGTGGGCACTGTCGGAGGGTCAGTGCTGAGGGAGTGCCGCACTGTCGGAGGGTCAGTGCTGAGTGAGTGCCGCACTGTCGGAGGGTCAGTGCTGAGGGAGCGCCGCACTGTCGGAGGGTCAGTGCTGAGGGAGCGCCGCACTGTCGGAGGGTCAGTGCTGAGGGAGTGGGCACTGTCGGAGGGTCAGTGCTGAGGGAGTGCCGCACTGTCGGAGGGTCAGTGCTGAGTGAGTGCCGCACTGTCGGAGGGTCAGTGCTGAGGGAGAGCCGCACTGTCGGAGGGTCAGTGTTGAGGGAGTGGGCACTGTCGGAGGGTTAGAGCTGAGGGAGTGCCGCACTGTCGTAGCGTCAGTGCTGAGGGAGCGCCGCACTGTCGGAGGGTCAGTGCTGAGGGAGGGCCGCACTGTCGGAGGGTCAGTGCTGAGGGAGCGCCGCACTGTCTGAGGGTCAGTGCTGAGGATGTGCCGCACTGTCGGAGGGTCAGTAGTGAGGGAGTGCCGCGCTGTCGGAGGGTCAGTGCTGAGGGAGCGCCGCACTGTCGGAGGGTCGGGACTGAGGGAGTGCCGCACTGTCGGAGGGTGAGTGCTGAGGGAGCGCCGCACTGTCGGAGAGTTGGCGCTGAGGGAGTTCCACACTGTCGGAGGGTCAGTGCTGAGGGAGCGCCGCACTGTCGGAGGGTCAGTGCTGTGGGAGCACCGCACTGTGGGAGGGTCAGTGCTGAGGGAGCGCCGCACTGTCGGAGGGTCAGTGCTGAGAGAGCGCCGCACTGTCGGAGGGTCAGTGCTGAGGGAGTGCCGCACTGTCAGAGGGTCAGTGCTGAGGGAGCGCCGCATTGTCGGAGGGTCAGTGCTGAGGGTGTGCCGCACTGTCGGAGGGTCAGTACTGAGGGAGTGCCGCGCTGTCGGAGGGTCAGTGCTGAGGGAGTGCCGCACTGTCGGAGGGTCAGTGCTGAGGGAGTGCCGCACTGTCGGAGGGTCAGTGCTGAGGGTGTGCCGCACTGTCGGAGGGTCAGTACTGAGGGAGTGCCGCACTGTCAGAGGGTCAGTAATGAGGGAGTGGGTACTGTCGGAGGGTCAGTATTGAGGGAGCGCCGAACTGTCAGAGGGTCAGTGCTGAGGGAGTGCCGCACTGTCGTGGGGTCAGTACTGAGGGAGTGCCGCACTGTCAGAGGGCCAGTAGTGAGGGAGTGCCGCACTGTTGGAGGGTCAGTGCTGAGGGAGTGCCGCACTGTCAGAGGGTCAGTGCTGAGGGAGTGCCGCACTGTCGGAGGGTCAGTGCTGAGGGAGCGCCGCACTGTCGGAGGGTCAGTGCTGAGGGAGCGCCGCACTGTCGGAGGGTCAGTGTTGAGGGAGTGGGCACTGTCGGAGGGTTAGTGCTGAGGGAGTGCCGCACTGTCGTAGCGTCAGTGCTGAGGGAGCGCCGCACTGTCGGAGGGTCAGTGCTGAGGGAGGGCCGCACTGTCGGAGGGTCAGTGCTGAGGGAGCGCCGCACTGTCGGAGGGTCAGTGCTGAGGATGTGCCGCACTGTCGGAGGGTCAGTAGTGAGGGAGTGCCGCGCTGTCGGAGGGTCAGTGCTGAGGGAGTGCCGCACTGTCGGAGGGTCAGTGCTGAGGGAGCGCCGCACTGTCGGAGGGTCAGTGCTGAGGGAGCGCCGCACTGTCGGAGTGTCAGTGCTGAGGGAGCGCCGCACTGTCGGAGGGTCAGTGCTGAGGGAGCGCCGCACTGTCGGAGGGTCAGTGCTGAGGGAGTGCCGCACTGTCGGAGGGTCAGTACTGAGGGAGTGCCGAACTGTCGGTGGATCTTTGCTGAGGGAGTGCCCCACGGTCAGAGGGTCAGTGCTGAGGGAGTGCCGCACTGTCGGAGGTCCAGTACTGAGGGAATGCCACACTGTCGGAGGGTCAGTGCTGAGGGAGTGCCGCACTGTCAGAGGGTCAGTGCTGAGGGAGTGGGCACTCTCGGAGGGTCAGTGCTGAGGGTGTGCCGCACTGTCGGAGGGTCAGTGCTGAGGGAGTGCCGCACTGTCAGAGGGTCAGTGCTGAGAGAGTGGGCACTGTCGGAGGGTCAGTGCTGAAGGAGCGCCGCACTGTCGGAGGGTCAGTGCTGAGGGAGCGCCGTACTGTCGGAGGGTCAGTACTGAGGGAGTGCCGCGCTGTCGGAGGGTCGATACTGAGGGAGCGCCGCACTGTCAGAGGGTCAGTGCTGACGGAGTGCCGCACTGTCGGAGGGTCAGTGCTAAGGGAGTGCTGCACTGTCGGAGGGTCAGTGCTGAGGGAGTGCCGCACTGTCGGAGGGTCAGTGCTGAGGGAGTGCCGCACTGTCGGAGGGTCAGTACTGAGGGAGCGCCGCACTGTCGGAGGGTCAGTGCTGAGGGAGTGCCGCACTGTCGGAGGGTCAGTGCTGAGGGAGTGGGCACTGTCGGAGGGTCAGTGCTGAGGGAGTGCCGCACTGTCGGAGGGTCAGTGCTGAGGGAGCGCCGCACTGTCGGAGGGTCAGTGCTGAGGGAGCACCGCACTGTCGGAGGGTCAGTGCTGAGGGAGCGCCGCACTGTCGGAGGGTCAGTGCTGAGGGAGTGCCGCACTGTCGGAGGGTCAGTACTGAGGGAGTGCCGAACTGTCAGTGGGTCTTTGCTGAGGGAATGCCCCACGGTCAGAGGGTCAGTGCTGAGGGAGTGCCGCACTGTCGGAGGTCCAGTACTGAGGGAATGCCACACTGTCGGAGGGTCAGTGCTGAGGGAGTGCCGCACTGTCAGAGGGTCAGTGCTGAGGGAGTGGGCACTCTCGGAGGGTCAGTGCTGAGGGTGTGCCGCACTGTCGGAGGGTCAGTGCTGAGGGAGTGCCGCACTGTCAGAGGGTTAGTGCTGAGGGAGTGCCGCACTGTCAGAGGGTTAGTGCTGAGGGAGTGCTGCACTGTCGGAGAGTTGGTGCTGAGGGAGTTCCACACTGTCGGAGGGTCAGTGCTGAGGGAGTGCCGCACTGTCGGAGGGTCAGTGCTGAGGGAGCGCCGCACTGTCGGAGGGTCAGTGCTGAGGGAGCGCCGCACTGTCGGAGGGTCAGTGCTGAGGGAGCGCCGCACTGTCGGAGGGTCAGTGCTGAGGGAGTGCCGCACTGTCGGAGGGTCAGTACTGAGGGAGTGCCGAACTGTCGGTGGGTCTTTGCTGAGGGAGTGCCCCACGGTCAGAGGGTCAGTGCTGAGGGAGTGCCGCACTGTCGGAGGTCCAGTACTGAGGGAATGCCACACTGTCGGAGGGTCAGTGCTGAGGGAGTGCCGCACTGTCAGAGGGTCAGTGCTGAGGGAGTGGGCACTCTCGGAGGGTCAGTGCTGAGGGTGTGCCGCACTGTCGGAGGGTCAGTGCTGAGGGAGTGCCGCACTGTCAGAGGGTCAGTACTGAGGGAGTGGGCACTGTCGGAGGGTCAGTGCTGGAGGAGCGCCGCACTGTCGGAGGGTCAGTGCTGAGGGAGCGCCGTACTGTCGGAGGGTCAGTACTGAGGGAGTGCCGCACTGTCGGAGGGTCAGTACTGAGGGAGCGCCGCACTGTCAGAGGGTCAGTGCTGAGGGAGTGCCGCACTGTCGGAAGGTCAGTGCTAAGGGAGTGCTGCACTGTTGGAGGGTCAGTGCTGAGGGTGTGCCGCACTGTCGGAGGGTCAGTGCTTAGGGAGTGCCGCAATGTCGGAGGGTCAGTACTGAGGGAGTGCCGCACTGTCGGAGGGTCAGTGCTGAGGGTGTGCCGCACTGTCGGAGGGTCAGTACTGAGGGAGTGCCGCGCTGTCGGAGGGTCAGTACTGAGGGAGCGCCGCACTGTCAGAGGGTCAGTACTGAGGGTGTGCCGCACTGTCGGAGGGTCAGTACTGAGGGAGTGCCGCGCTGTCGGAGGGTCAGTACTGAGGGAGCGCCGCACTGTCAGAGGGTCAGTGCTGAGGGAGTGCCGCACTGTCGGAGGATCAGTGCTAAGGGAGTGCTGCACTGTCGGAGGGTCAGTGCTGAGGGAGTGCCGCACTGTCGGAGAGTCAGTGCTGAGGGAGTGCCGCACTGTCGGAGGGTCAGTGCTGAGGGAGTGCCGCACTGTCGGAGGGTCAGTACTGAGGGAGTGCCGCGCTGTCGGAGGGTCAGTACTGAGGGAGCGCCGCACTGTCAGAGGGTCAGTGCTGAGGGAGTGCCGCACTGTCGGAGGATCAGTGCTAAGGGAGTGCTGCACTGTCGGAGGGTCAGTGCTGAGGGAGTGCCGCACTGTCGGAGAGTCAGTGCTGAGGGAGTGCCGCACTGTCGGAGGGTCAGTGCTGAGGGAGTGCCGCACTGTCGGAGGGTCAGTGCTGAGGGAGTGCCGCACTGTCGGAGGGTTAGTGCTGAGGGAGTGGGCACTGTCGGAGGGTCAGTGCTGAGGGAGCGCCGCACTGTCCGGAGGGTCAGTGCTGAGGGAGCGCCGCACTGTCGGAGGGTCAGTGCTGAGGGAGCACCGCACTGTCGGAGGGTCAGTGCTGAGGGAGCGCCGCACTGTCGGAGGGTCAGTGCTGAGGGAGTGCCGCACTGTCGGAGGGTCAGTACTGAGGGAGTGCCGAACTGTCGGTGGGTCTTTGCTGAGGGAATGCCCCACGGTCAGAGGGTCAGTGCTGAGGGAGTGCCGCACTGTCGGAGGTCCAGTACTGAGGGAATGCCACACTGTCGGAGGGTCAGTGCTGAGGGAGTGCCGCACTGTCAGAGGGTCAGTACTGAGGGAGTGCCGCACTGTCAGAGGGTCAGTGCTGAGGGTGTGCCGCACTGTCGGAGGGTCAGTGCTGAGGTAGTGCCGCACTGTCGGAGGATCAGTGCTGAGGGAGCGCCGCACTGTCGGAGGGTCAGTACTGAGGGAGTGCCGCACTGTCGGAGTGTCAGTACTGAGGGAGTGCCGCACTGTCGGAGGGTCAGTACTGAGGGAGTGCCGCACTGTCGGAGGGTCAGTACTGAGGGAGTGCCGCACTGTCGGAGGGTCAGTGCTGAGGGAGTGCCACACTGTCGGAGGATCAGTACTGAGGGAGTGCCGCACTGTCGGAGGGTCAGTACTGAGGGAGTGCCGCACTGTCGGAGGGTCAGTACTGAGGGAGTGCCGCACTGTCGGAGGGTCAGTGCTGAGGGAGTGCCGCACTGTCGGAGGGTCAGTGCTGAGGGGGTGCCGCACTGTCGGAGGGTCAGTGCTGAGGGGGTGCTTGTTGCTGAGGATTTGCAGATGAACCTCACACAGACTCTTGCTCACTCAGCCATCCATTCAGACGGAAGCAGAACTCCAGTTGCCATTTGTCCCACCCATGCAGCTGATGGACCTGGGTAGGCTGCACAATGGGAATGACAAAGGCAGAGGTGGTCCTTGTTGCTCTGTCCTCCCTTGACCTTTGAACCCATGGCCTGCAACCCTGTTGGGTGTTGACTGCTGGGAAGTGCGGCTATTCCCTTCTTTGCCACTAAGTGGCAATAGAGGGCTCGGGATCAGATTTGTCCCCGGTCAGGCATTTGTGTGAACTTTGTGGCATTCACCAGATTCGGTCTCTGTGAGAGCTGCTCTCATCACCAGGGCCCAACGCTTCCCAGCTGACAAACCACCCTCCCTCCCACTGGGCGGGGGTACTGAGCAAAGTGCCATCCTGCAGAGGCCCCCCCCCACCCCTCTCCCATCTGGGTGGATTGATTCTGGGCCTTGTTCACATTGTCCGCCATCACACCCGAAAAAGACCAGTGTGCAAAATGCCTGCCCTGTTTCTGACTTTTATATCAACACTGTTCCTTCCAGTGCTCGTGAAAGGCCTTCTGCGTGTTCTGCACCCTTTTGGGGTTCTGACCAGCCACGACAATGGACTCAGTGGCCAAAACCACTCCAGGCCAGTCACCTCAGTGTCACCTGGAACCAGTCGCTAACATTCAACTCACTCCCGCAACGCAGTCGCTGTGCAAGTCGCTGAATTGGAAAGGTCCGGTGATTTACCGAATGAGATCCCAAAGACCTGCCGGACGTTGTAAATCAAAATCAAAAACGGACAGCGCTGGAAAAGCTCAGCTGGTCTGGCATCATCTGTGGAGAGACGTCAGAGTGAACGTTTCCGGCCCAGTGACCCTTCCTCAGAACTGGCGATTTACTGCTGTACGTCATAGGTGAAAAAAAAACAACAATACCATGGATGGTGTGGTGACGGGAACACAAGAAACACTCAGTTAAGTGTAAAAGCACTCCGGAAAATATGGAGAATATAAACAGGACGTGGAATTCACACTGGGAAGGCTGTGGCGATCCCAGTGCATGAAGAGGGTGGTAGCAGCAAAATTGATTTATGTTGGCTCATGGGATGTGGGTGTTGCTACCTGGGCCCAGCATTCATTAGCCCGTCCCTAGTTGCCCCCCTTGAGAAGGTGGGGGTGAGCTGCCATCTTGAACCGCTGCAGTCCATGTGCTGTGGGTTGACCCACAATGCCCTGAGGGAGGGGAATTCCAGGATTTTGACTGAAGGAATATAGCGTCGGTGGGGGGGAGGGAGTGGGTGTTTGTGGATGTAGGGCCAATCAAGCGGCTGCTTTGTCCTGGATGGTGTTGAGCTTCTTGAGTGTGGTTGGAGCTGCCCCCATCCAGGGGCAAGTCGGGAGTATTCCCTCACCCTCCTGACTTGTGCCTGGGAGATGGTGGGGCAGGCTTTGGGGAGTCAGGAGGGGAGTTACGCACCACAGGTTACCTAATCTCTGAAACAAAAAAAGAAATTGCTGGAGAAACTCAGCAGGCCTGGCAGCATCTGTGGAGAGAGAAACAGAGTCAACGTTTTGAGTCCAGTGACCCTCCTTGTTCCTGCTCTTGTGGTCACTGGATTGAAAGGTGAAGTCAGTTCAGTTTCTGGTCAATGGCAACCCCCAGGATAATGAGATGTACCCCATGGTGAGATGTGGGCTGAATTTAACTGCACATATAACAGGGCAGATACAATGTGACTGCTCACTTCAACATCTAAAGCTGACCCTCCCTCACTCCCTTCAACATCTGCGCCCCTCTCTCCCTCCCTGACTTAACGACCAGTCCCTGTACTGATTGGAACCAGGTCAGGCAGCTGGACTTCAGAATATGAGTTCCCTCATTGGGGCTGTTAATCTGGTCTAATCTGGGAGCCTTGCTGCCAAAGACTGGGCCTGGTATATGGAAAGAATGCATTATTTTTTTCCTGGGCAACTGACATTGGGGCAGATGGAAAGAACGAACAATTCTCTTGACAGCTTGTGGACCCACAGCTTTTTCAGCTATTAGGAGCTTAACCTTCCCGGAGGCACTGGATACTAAAACCTTTCAAGGGTTGAGGGATTTAGTTGAGGACTATTACAACCCCAAGCCTCCTCAGTTTTACTTGGCAATTCGAACATCAGGGGAATCCTTATCGGGATTTTTGACTAGGTTAAGATGATTGGCAGAGGCATATGACTTAACCCTTCATGAGATGGTGAGAGACTGTTATGTGGAATCAATGATGTGACCGTGCAGAAGCACCGACTAGCTAAATCCCATCTGGACTTTAAACACGCACTGCAATTGACTTTGTCATCAGGAAATGTGGCAAGTGGAGCATATGCGTTGCAGGGTTCACTGACAGAAGTGGAGATCCTCGCCAGGCCAACTGAGTTTGGTGGGGGGGGGGGGCACCACTTGAGTGACGGCAATTACACAGCCTCACTCAGGCCATATCCTGAACAGAGGGACTCTAGGTCAGCCCACAGCAAAACCCCGAAACAAATCCAAGCCTCGGCCAAACAGTTAACATTTTCTTCAGATATCCCGCCACCAAGTCATTGTTGTTGCTGCCAGTATGTGGACTCAGGACAGCAAGAGAGAGAGAGTGTTTGACTAGGCCCGAATTGACTAACAAAACTCTCAGGCTCAGGATCCACTATCACGGCACGGTGGCTCAGTGGGGCCCAGGTTCGATTCCAGCCTCGGGCGGCTGTCTGTGTGGAGTTTGCAGTCTCCCTGTGTCTGCGTGGGTTTCCTCCCACAGTTCAAGAATGTGCAGGTCAGGATGAATTGGCCAGGGGAAATTGCCCAGGGATGTATAGGTGAGGTGCATTAGTCAGGGGGACATGTAAAATGCGAGGGAAAGGGGTCTGGGTGGGTTACTTTTCAGAGAGTTAGGGTTGACTTGTTGGGCTGAATGGCTCAGGGTCAGGATTTGATAATTGATCTAACAATGTGCACACCCTGGAAAGCCCACTTACATCTGGTTTGGAGCAGTTAAGTTGCTTAGCAACATCCAAACAGGAACCAATCAAAATGAACGCATGGTTAAATGGTCACCTGGTTCTAATGGAGGTTAATATTGACACAGCCATATCAGTGATCGTAGAACCAGTCTTTAACAAAATTTGCTCTGGACTCCAACCTTTAAGTTTGCGTTGGACCTCGGTTAGACTGAGAACCTATACCTTTACAGATTAAAGGGTACAACTTCGGTTCTGGTCTCTTAGGAGAAGCAGTTGGTTCAGTTCCCACTGATTGTAGTAAAAGGCTCAGGCCCAGGCTGGACGGGGCAGAATTGGTTGAGAAGGATTCACCTTGATTGGCCCAACATTTTCCAATTAGAAAATGGCTGCCTGAGTGACGTCCTAATTAAATACCTGGAAGCTTTTCAGGAAGGTCTAGGGACTATCAAAGGAGCCAAGGCCACCTTCCATGTTGACCAGGAAGTAATCCCATGATTCTGCAAGGCCTGTCCCAGTGCCATTTGCCTTACGGGCAAAAGTAGAGTCAGAAATCGGGAGGCTGGAAAGGGAAGGCATCATCAAACCAGTGCAGTTTATGGAACGGGCAGCACCTGCCACATCGATTGTCAGTTCACCTTTGTGAGGAGTTTGAACAAATGGTAAACCACTTTTAACAGTTGGATAAATACCCAATCCCTTGCAGAGAGGATTTATGTGCCAAACTGACCAGGGGGCTGTACTTCACGAGGTTGGACGTGAGCCAGGCCTACTTGTAATTGCAGTCAGATGAGGATTCCCAGAAGTATGCTCCAATTAATCTTTAACCTGTGCTGAACATCTTACAAGGTCTACCCCAGGTTGCCATTTATCTAGGTGATGTGCTAAGAACCGGGAAGATCAATAAGGAGCACTTAGAGAACTTGGATATAGTCCTTAGATGTTTCTCCAAGGTGGAAGGGGAAAATGTGTGTTCCAGGCACCCCAAGTGTCCTACGTGGGCTACAGAGTTGACAAGACCAGGTTACATTTGTTGGAAGATAAAGTGAGGGCAATCAATGGTGCCCTGGCTTCCACATCTGTACTGGAGTTTATGTCTTTCCTTGTATTGGGGAATTACTATAGAAAGTTTCTAAGTAATCTGGCCTCCATCCTAGCACCTTTTGCATCAAATATTAAAAGAACAGTCAGCCTTGGAAATGGTTGTGTAGCCAAGCCATAGTTTTCAGGGAAGTGAAGAAACCGCAATCGTTGGCTAAGGTGCTGGCACCAGGGGTGACTTGTTCAGGGGATACCAGCTGCTGTGGAGTTATTTCACTCCCTGACATCGATATCGAGGTCCCTCCCTCTCGTACCCAGGCCCACACTCTCCCTCCCTCCCTCTATTACCTCAGCCCACACTCTCCCTCCCTCCCTCTATTACCTCAGCCCACACCCTCCCTCCCTCTATTACCTCAGCCCACACTCTCCCTCCCTCCCTCTATTACCTCAGCCCACACCCTCCCTCCCTCTATTACCTCAGCCCACACCCTCCCTCCCTCTATTACCTCAGCCCACACTCTCCCTCCCTCCCTCTATTACCTCAGCCCACACTCTCCCTCCCTCCCTCTATTACCTCAGCCCACACTCTCCCTCCCTCCCTCTATTACCTCAGCCCACACTCTCCCTCCCTCTCTCTATTACCTCAGCCCACACTCACGCTCCCACCCTCTATTACCTCAGCCCACACTCTCCCTCCCTCCCTCCCTCTATTACCTCAGTCCACACCCTCCCTCCCTCTCTCTATTACCTCAGCCCACACCCTCCCTCTCTCTATTACCTCAGTTCACACCCTCCCTCCCTCTATTACCTCAGCCCACACCCTCCCTCCCTCCCTCCCTCCCTCTATTACCTCAGTCCACACCCTCCCTCCCTCTCTCTATTACCTCAGTTCACACCCTCCCTCCCTCTATTACCTCAGCCCACACTCACCCTCCCTCCCTCTATTACCTCAGTTCACACCCTCCCTCCCTCTATTACCTCAGCCCACACCCTCCCTCTCTCTATTACCTCAGTTCACACCCTCCCTCCCTCTATTACCTCAGCCCACACCCTCCCTCCCTCCCTCCCTCTATTACCTCAGTCCACACCCTCCCTCCCTCTCTCTATTACCTCAGTTCACACCCTCCCTCCCTCTATTACCTCAGTCCACACCCTCCCTCCCTCTATTACCTCAGTCCACACCCTCCCTCCCTCTATTACCTCAGCCCACACCCTCCCTCCCTCCCTCTATTACCTCAGTCCACACCCTCCCTCCCTCTATTACCTCAGCCCACACCCTCCCTCCCTCCCTCCCTCCCTCTATTACCTCAGTCCACACCCTCCCTCCCTCTATTACCTCAGTCCACACCCTCCCTCCCTCCCTCTAGTACCTCAGTCCACACCCTCCCTCCCTCCCTCTATTACCTCAGCCCACACCCTCCCTCCCTCCCTCTCTCTATTACCTCAGCCCACACCCTCCCTCCCTCTATTACCTGAGTCCACACCCTCCCTCCCTTCCTCTATTACCTCAGCCCACACTCTCCCTCCCTCTAGTACCTCAGTTCACACCCTCCCTCACTCGATGACCTCCAACCACACCCTCCCTCCCTCTATTACCTCAGCCCACACCCTCCCTCCCTCTATTACCTCAGTTCACACCCTCCCTCCCTCTATTACCTCAGCCCACACTCTCCCTCCCTCCCTCTATTACCTCAGCCCACACTCTCCCTCCCTCCCTCTATTACCTCAGCCCACACTCTCCCTCCCTCCCTCTATTACCTCAGCCCACACTCACCCTCCCTCCCTCTATTACCTCAGTTCACACCCTCCCTTCCTCTATTACCTCAGCCCACACTCACCCTCCCTCCCTCTATTACCTCAGTTCACACCCTCCCTCCCTCTATTACCTCAGCCCACACTCTCCCTCCCTCTCTCTATTACCTCAGCCCACACTCTCCCTCCCTCCCTCTATTACCTCAGCCCACACTCACCCTCCCTCCCTCTATTACCTCAGCCCACACTCTCCCTCCCTCCCTCCCTCTATTACCTCAGCCCACACTCACCCTCCCTCCCTCGAGTACCTCAGCCCACACTCACGCTCCCACCCTCTATTACCTCAGCCCACACTCGCCCTCCCTCCCTCTATTACCTCAGTCCACACCCTCCCTCCCTCTATTACCTCAGTCCACACCCTCCCTCCCTCTATTACCTCAGCCCACACTCTCCCTCCCTCCCTCTATTACCTCAACTCACACTCTCCCTCCCTCCCTCTATTACCTCTGCCCACACTCTCCCTCCCTACCTCTATTACCTCAGCCCACACCTTCCCTCCCTCCCTCTTGAACCCAGGCCCACACACTCCTTCCCTCCCTCCCTCTATTACCTCAGCCCACACCCTCCCTCCCTCTTTTAGCTCAGCCCACACCCTCCCTCCCTCCCTCCCTCTTTTACCTCAGCCCACACCCTCCCTCCCTCCATTACCTCAGCCCACACTCTCCCTCCCTCTATTACCTCAGCCCACACTCTCCCTCCCTCCCTCTAGTACCTCAGTCCACACCCTCCTTCCCTCCCTCCCTCTATTACCTCAGCCCACACCCTCCCTCCCTCACTCTATTACCTCAGCCCACACCCTCCCTCCCTCTATTACCTCAGCCCACACTCTCCCTCACTTCCTCTATTACCTCAGTCCACACCCTCCCTCCCTCTATTACCTCAGCCCACACTCACCCTCCCTCCCTCTATTACCTCAGCCCACACTCACCCTCCCTCCCTCTATTACCTCAGCCCACACTCACCCTCCCTCCCTCCCTCTATTACCTCAGTTCACACCCTCCCTCCCTCTATTACCTCAGCCCACACCCTCCCTCCCTCCCTCTATTACCTCAGCCCACACCCTCCCTCCCTCTATTACCTCAGCCCACACCCTCCCTCCCTCCATTACCTCAGCCCACACTCGCCCTCCCTCCATTACCTCAGCCCATTCTCCCTCCCTCCCTCTAGTACCTCAGTCCACACCCTCCTTCCCTCCCTCCCTGTATTACCTCAGCCCACACCCTCCCTCCATTACAGCCCACACCCTCCCTCGATTACCTGAGCCCACACCCTCCCTCCCTCCATTACAGCCCACACCCTCCCTCGATTACCTCAGCCCACACTCTCCCTCCCTCCCTCTATTATCTCAGCCCACACCTTCCCTCCATCCCGCCCTCTGCTACCTCAGCCCACACCCTCCCTCCCTCCCTCTAGTATGTAAGTCCACACCCTCCCTCCCTCTGTTACCTCAGCCCACACCCTCCCTCCCTCTGTTACCTCAGCCCACACCCTCCCTCCCTCTATTACCTCAGCCCACACCCTCCCTCCCTCTATTACCTCAGCCCACACCCTCCCTCCCTCTATTACCTCAGCCCACACCCTCCCTCCCTTCCTCTTTTACCTCAGCCCACACCCTCCCTCCCTCTATTACCTCAGCTCACACCCTCCCTCCCTCTAGTACCTCAGTCCACACCCTCCTTCCCTCCCTCCCTCTATTACCTCAGCCCACACCCTCCCTCCCTTCCTCCCTCCCTCTATTACCTCAGCCCACACTCACCTTCCCTCCCTCCCTCTATTACCTCAGCTCACACCCTCTATTACCTCAGCCCACACCCTCCCTCCCTCTATTACCTCAGCCCACACCCTCCCTCCCTCTATTACCTCAGCCCACACTCTCCCTCCCTCCCTGTTACCTCAGCCCACACCCTCCCTCCCTCCCTCTATTACCTCAGCCCACACCCTCCCTCCCTTCCTCCCTCCCTCTATTACCTCAGCCCACACCCTCCCTCCCTCTATTACCTCAGCCCACACTCTCCCTCCCTCCCTGTTACCTCAGCCCACACCCTCCCTCCCTCCCTCTATTACCTCAGCCCACACCCTCCCTCCCTTCCTCCCTCCCTCTATTACCTCAGCTCACACCCTCTATTACCTCAGTCCACACCCTCCCTCTCTCCCTCTATTACCTTAGCCCATACTCTCCCTCCCTCTGTTACCTCAGCCCACACCCTCCCTCCCTCCATTACCTCAGCCCACACCTTCCCTCCCTCCCTCTTGTACCCAGGCCCACACCCTCCCTCCATTACCTCAGCCCGCACCCTCCCTCCCTCTATTACCTCAGCCCACACTCTCCCTCCCTCTCTCTATTACCTCAGCCCGCACCCTCCCTCCCTCCCTCTATTACCTCAGCCCACACTCTCCCTCCCTCTCTCTATTACCTCAGCCCGCACCCACCCTCCCTCCCTCTATTACCTCAGCCCACACCCTCCCTCCCTCTATTACCTCAGCCCACACCCTCCCTCCCTCCCTCTATTACCTCAGCCCACACCCTCCCCTCTCG
>NW_028270191.1:13233716-13276216 GCF_037043375.1 Chiloscyllium plagiosum | reverse complement strand
GGAGGGTGATGGAATACTCCCCACTTGCCCCTGGATGGGGGCAGCTCCAACAACACTCAAGAAGCTCAACACCATCCAGGACAAAGCAGCCGCTTGGTTGGCCCCACATCCACAAACGCCCACTCCCTCCCCCCACCGACGCTCAGTAGCAGCAGTGTGTACCATCTACAAGATGCCCTGCAGAAATTCACCAAAGATCCTCAGACAGCACCTTCCAAACCCACGGCCACTTCCATCTAGAAGGACAAGGGCAGCAGATACACGGGGACACCACCCCCTGCAAGTTCCCCTCCGAGCCCCTCACCATCCTGACTTGGAAATATATCGCCGTTCCTTCAGTGTCACTGGGATAGAATCCTGGAATTCCCTCCCTCAGGGCATTCTGAGTCAACCCACAGCACATGGACTGCAGCGGTTCAAGATGGCAGCTCACCCTCACCTTCTCAAGGGGGGCAACTAGGGACGGACTAATAAATACTGGGCCCAGCCAGTGACACCCACGTGCTTGAAAGAATTTCTACAACCCCTTGCCTGCGACGTGCTGCCCCACAACAGGCAGACCTGGCTTTCAGCCTGAGGCCTAGCGCTTTTTGAAGTGTGCTGAGCAATGTTGGAATCATTCAATGAAATGGTGGCAGCACACAGTGAGAGGGGGGGGTGGGGGGTACCTTGCCCACTGCTCTCCACTTGGCACCACCGGGGTGGTGGGGAGGGGGGGGAGGGTTGTTTAGGCCTGACGGATACGGTGGAGAGAAAGTTCGGCCCCAAGTCGCGACTGGAAAACTGACTGGGAAGAGCGCGCGGGCAGGGTCCTGGAGGGCACAGTGCCATCTGCCAGGCCAAAAGCTTTGACTTACACTCGATGTACTGGTGAAGCTGAAGGAACTCATCAGGGCTCAGCGTGGTCCACTGCTTCTCATCCATTTGGCCAGGAGGTTGTGGCGAGAGTGGGTCATGTACGGAGCTGCAACACTGCAGGCAGAGAGAGAGAGAGAGACAGACAGCCAGAGATCAGTTAAAATGCGTACAGTCAGCATGCAGACTCTCTCCTGCGGGCTCACACATTTATTCACGGATCACAATGCCAGCCTGTCTGATCTGGCGTTCATTCACTGATACCAGACCAATCTGTCACTCATTTGCTGGGGTTTTCATCGTCTACCTTTCTCTCTTTAATCTTCCCACTGCCACCCGCCCCCCCCCCCGGTTCCCTCTTTTTGTGATGGTGCCCACAATATGTCCCACCTCTGCCCCCACCCACCCACCAACCACACCCCCACACCGCCACAACCTGTAACTAGCGATCGACAGGAACTCAAACCCAGCCTGACGCTCAACTCCCCCTGCTCCGTGAACACCCCACCCCCCTCATATCCCTCTCCCCAGCTCACGTCCTCCACCCCCTCACCCCCGAACGCACACCCCTGCAGATCAGGCTTGTGCCATGCCACAGTGCTCATCTTCGTCTCTCTCTCTCTCATACACACACATTTAGCACTCCCTCAGCACTGACCCTCCGACAGTGAGGCACTCCCTCAGCACTGACCCTCCGACAGTGCGGCACTCCCTCAGCACTGACCCTCCGACAGTGCGGCACTCCCTCAGCACTGACCCTCCGACAGTGAGGCACTCCCTCAGCACTGACCCTCCGACAGTGAGGCACTCCCTCAGCACTGACCCTCCGACAGTGTGGCACTCCCTCAGCACTGACCCTCCGACAGTGAGGCACTCCCTCAGCACTGACCCTCCGACAGTGCGGCACTCCCTCAGTACTGACCCTCCGACAGTGCGGCACTCCCTCAGCACTGACCCTCCGACAGTGCGGCACTCCCTCAGCACTGACCCTCCGACAGTGCGGCACTCCCTCAGCACTGACCCTCCGACAGTGCGGCACTCCCTCAGCACTGACCCTCCGACAGTGCGGCACTCCCTCAGGACTGACCCTCCGACAGTGCGGCACTCCCTCAGCACTGACCCTCCAACAGTGCGGCACTCCCTCAGCACTGACCCTCCGACAGTGCGGCACTCCCTCAGTACTGACCCTCCGACAGTGCGGCACTCCCTCAGCACTGACCCTCCGACAGTGCGGCACTCCCTCAGTACTGACCCTCCGACAGTGCGGCACTCCCTCAGTACTGACCCTCTGACAGTGCGGTACTCCCTCAGTACTGAGCCTCCGACAGTGCGGCATTCCCTCAGCACTGACCCTCCGACCGTGCGGCACTCCCTCAGCACTGACCCTCCGACAGTGCGGCACTCCCTCAGCACTGACCCTCCGACAGTGCGGTACTCCCTCAGCACTGACCCTTCGACAGTGCGGCACTCCCTCAGTACTGACCCTCCGACAGTGCGGCACTCCCTCAGCACTGACCCTCCGACAGTGCGGCACTCCCTCAGCACTGACCCTCCGACAGTGCGGCACTCCCTCAGTACTGACCCTCTGACAGTGCGGTACTCCATCAGCACTGACTCTCCGACAGTGTGGCACTCCCTCAGTACTGACCCTCCGAAAGTGCGGCACTCCCTCAGTGCTGACCCTCCGACAGTGCGGCACTCCCTCAGCACTGACCCTCCGACAGTGCGGCACTCCCTCAGTACTGACCCTCCGACAGTGCGGCACTCCCTCAGCACTGACCCTCCGACAGTGCGGCACTCCCTCAGTACTGACCCTCTGACAGTGCGGCACTCCCTCAGCACTGACCCTCCGACAGTGCGGCACACCCTCAGCACTGACCCTCCGGCAGTGCGGCACTCCCTCAGCACTGACCCTCCGACAGTGCGGCACTCCCTCAGTACTGACCCTCCGACAGTGCGGCACTCCCTCAGCACTGACCCTCCGACAGTGCGGCACTCCCTCAGCACTGACCCTCCGACCGTGCGGCACTCCCTCAGTACTGACCCTCCGACAGTGCGGCACTCCCTCAGCACTGACCCTCCGACAGTGCGGTACTCCCTCAGTACTGACCCTCTGACAGTGCAGCACTCCCTCAGCACTGACCCTCCGACAGTGCGGCACTCCCTCAGCACTGACCCTCCGACAGTGCGGCACTCCCTCAGCACTGACCCTCCCACCAGGGAGGTTAAGGGTAATGTCAAATTAAAATCGAAATAGCAGTCATTATGGTAAAGAATAGTAATACGCCAAAGGATTGGAACAGTTTGAAATCCAACAAATGATGACCGTGAAATGAATAGCGAGAGAAAATAGAGGAGAGTAACATCGAAATGGACAGCAAGAATTCCTTTCAAACGTGACCTGCCAGCTTCAACACAAGCCCCCTTGAGAATGAGGCTGGGCGAGTGGCATTGGGGAACTAGGAAATGGTGGCGAAGTTCGAGAACTACTTTGTAACAGTTTTCACCGAAAAGGACCGTCATAGCATTCCAACACAAACAAAATAATGCAAGGGCCAAATGCTGGGTTGGAGAAACCGACACAAGAACTATGACTGTGGGGAAACTGTGCGAGTGAAACTAATGAGGCTCAAGCCTCCTATCTGTCCCTTCCAGCTGCTGGCTGATATGCTGCCACACCGAAGGATGGAGCTGCAGAGACAGTGGGAACGCTGGTGGTCACTTGCCAGGAATCATCAGGGTTCTGTCAAAGTCCTGGAAGGATTGGAAAACTGCCAAAGTAAGACTCCTTTCGAAAGGGATTGGAGACGAAAAGCAGCTAACTGTTGGCGAGTTCCCGTCCTGTTTAAGGATGTGTTCGCAGAGCATTTCGAATCGCATGATATCACCGAGCAGCATCAGCATGGTTTCACAGAAACAAAGAAACCAGAAGCGAGAGGAGACCATTCGGCCCTTCCGGCCTGTTCCGCCATTCATTCTGATCATGGCTGATTGTCCAACGCAGTCCCCTGTTCCCACTTTCTCCCCGGACTCTTTAGCCCTCAGAGCTATATCTAATTATATAAGGATAACCCCTCCCCCACATTCTTCGCAAGTCCAGTGAATATAATCCAAACCGATCCAGTCTCTCTTCATCCATCAGTCCTGCCATCCCAGGAATCAGTCTGGGAAACCTTTGCTGTCCTCCCTCCATCACCAGAACACCCTTCCTCAGATAAGGTGACCCACACTGCACACAATACCCCAGGTGTGGTCTCACCAAGGCCCTGTCCAACTGCAGCAAGACATCCCTGCTCCTGTACTCGAACCCTCTCACTATGAAGGCCCAACATCCTATTGACCTTCACCTCCTGCTGCCCCCTGCAGGCTTACTTACAGTGACTGGTGCACAAGGGCACCCGGGTCTCACTGCACCTCCCCCTTTCCCAATCTCTCGCCACTCAGAGAATAATCCACCTTCCAGTTTTTGCTCCCAAAGTAGATAATCTCACATTTATCCACATTATACTGCATCAGCCATGCATTTTCCCACTCACTCTGCCTAGGGGAAAGTGAGGAGTGCAGCTGCTGGAGATCAGAGTCGAGAGCATGGTGCTGGAAAAGCACAGCAGGTCAGGCAGCATCCGAGGAGCAGGAGAATCGACGTTTCGGGCATCAGCCCTTCGTCAGGAATCACTCACTCAGCCTGTTCCAATCACACTGCAACATCTCTTCATCCTCCCACCCAGCTTTGTGTCATCTGCAAACTCGGAGATATTACATTGAGTTCCGTCGTCTAGATCACTAATATATATTGGGAATAGCTGGGGTCCAAGCACTGACCCCTCTGGTATCCCATGAGGCTGCCACATGGAAAAAAGACCCATTTATTCCTTCTCTTTGTTTCCTGTCTGCTAACCTGTTCTCTATCCATTTTAGGACACCATCCCCAATCCCATGCACTTTAGTTTTACACGCTCATATCTTATATGGGACCTCATCAAAAGTTTTCTGAAAGTCCAAGTCAACCACATCGACTGGCTCCCCCTTATCATCTCCTCTAGTTACATCTGTGAAAAAGTCCAGTAGATTTGTCAAGCGTGATTTTCCTTTCGTAAATCCATGCTGACTCTGTCGGATCCTGTCACTGTTTTCCAATCCCTGTCATTAAATCTTTTATTATGGACTGCAGCATTTTCCCCTCGACCGCTAACCAGTCCATAATTCCTGCTTTCACCTCCATCCCCTTTTTAAAACATTCAGGAAGGGGAAATCATGTCTGACAAATTTCGTGGAATTCTTTGAGGGGGCAATGAGTAGGATAAAGGGCAAGCGGTCAATGTAATATATTTGGATTTTCAGAAGGCACTCAATGAGGTTTCACACATTAGGTGTCTCCACAAGACCCCAAAGTGTTGAAGACAGTATCTTATCGTGGATAGAGGATTTGCTAACTAATAGGAGACAGTAAGTTGGGATAAGGCGGCCATTTTTCTGGATGGCAATCTGTAACTAGTGGGGTGCCACAGAGATCAGTGCTGGGACCGCAATTATTTACAATCTATATTAATTGGATGTGGACAGTGAATGTATTTTAGCCAAGTTTGCAGATGACAGCAAAATAGGTGTGAAGGTGACTGGTGAGGATGATACAAAGAGTCCACAGGGGGTTATAGACAGGTTAAGTAAGCTGGAGAGGGTTCAGAAGAGATTTCCCAGGATGTTGCCGGAGATGGAGGGTTTGAGTTATAGGGAGAGGCTGGGCCTGTTTTCCCTGGAGCATCGGAGGCTGAGGGGTGACCCTATAGAGGTTTATAAAATCATCAGGGGCGTGGATAGGGTAAATAGGCAAAGTTCTTTTCCTGAGGGCGGAGGTAGTTCAAAATT
This sequence comes from Chiloscyllium plagiosum, assembly GCF_037043375.1. Taxonomy (NCBI): domain Eukaryota; kingdom Metazoa; phylum Chordata; class Chondrichthyes; order Orectolobiformes; family Hemiscylliidae; genus Chiloscyllium; species Chiloscyllium plagiosum. Next base: position 13,270,495 of record NW_028270191.1, on the reverse strand, counting down.
AGGGGGCGTAATTTTAAGCTGAGTGGAGAAAGATTTAAAAAGGAGCAACTTTTTTACACCGTGAGTGGTTTGTGTGTGGAATGAATTGCCAGAGGAAGTGGGGGATGTGGGTACAGTTGCAAATTTTAAAAGACCTTTGGATGAGTACATGAATAAAAAAAATATTTGGAGGGATATGGGCCAAGCGCAGGCAGGTGGGACTAGGTGAGTTTGGGATTTTGGTCAGCGTGGAATGGTTGGGCCGAAGGGTCTGTTTCCGTGCTGCATGATTCTATACAATTGAGCAAAAAGTTAGCAGAAAGAAGATAATGTGGGAAAATGTGAGGCAGAGCATTTTGGCAGGAAGAACAGAGGAGCTGAATATTATTTCACAGAGAAAAATTGCAGAAAGCTTAAAATCAGATAAGCCATGATCTTACTGAACAGCAGAGAGAGAGGTTGGGAGGTCTGACTGACCTATTCAGGCTCCTTGTTAGTATGTGCATGTGGAGGAATCACAAAACAGCTCACATCCGAGAGAGGTTGGGAGGTCTGACTGACCTATTCAGGTTCCTTGTTAGTATGTGCATGTGGAGGTCAGAGGAATCACAAAACAGCTCACATCCAAGTTCAACAGGTCATAGGGAAGGTAAATGGAATACTGGCCTTTATTTCAAAGGGAACGGAGGATAAAGGGAAGGAGGTTTTATACAAGGCACTGGTCAGACCACAGCGGGAATACGGTGAACAGGTTTGGGTCCCTTTATCTGAGGAAAGACAGACTGACATTGGAGGCAGCCCAGAGAAGGTCCACTCGGCTGATCCCGGGTATGGAGGGACTGTCCCACGAGGAGAGGTTGAGGAGGTTGGGCCTGGACTCACTGAAGTTTCGGAGAATTTTCACCCTCTGCTGAAGGAGAGGGAGGAGGTCAAAAGCCACTGTTTATTTCAGTTTACGGACCAGCCTGAAAGTGAAGTCTCACAAATGGGGATAGACCACTGCCAGTGTCACTCAGTTGGGAGATGGGCGTGGGATTGACTGGGGGGGGAGGGGGGAGGTTTAATCTGGCAGGATGAGAAATTTGGATTTCCCGATGTCGGGTTGAGGCGCAGAGATAACCTCAGTGACGTGTTTGTGTGGAGCAGTGCCACCAGCCTGTGGCAGGTTCCTACCTGCAATACATTTGCATGGCAAATTACAGCGACCCGACCCAAGCTGTGGAGGCAGACTGCTGAGCCAGTGAGAAAGTGGTTTCACTTGGCATCACCAGCTCAGCTATTCGCAAGATATCGATCAAGTCGGATTGACAATAAAATGGGAAACCAGTCAGAAAGCCTGCATCCAAAACAGGGCCGTGCAGGTTTGCTCAGTCCAGTTCATGGGACTGATAACCAGCAGTGGGTTCACTCAGGAGCCTGGCATGGGACTGATAACCAGCAGTGGGTTCACTCAGGAGCCTGGCATGGGACTGATAACCAGCAGTGGGTTCACTCAGGAGCCTGGCATGGGACTGATAACCAGCAGTGGGTTCACTCAGGAGCCTGGCATGGGGGTGAAGTCCAGTCGCCCACCTTGATGCCATGCGACTTTGTCCTAGCTAGAATGGAAAACAAATGAGAGCCTCAGGTACAGGCCACAGGCTCCCCCTGTCACCCTCAATAGTGGGCTGGATATCTGGACTCAGAGGGAGGCTTGCTGAGGGCCCAGGCATCTGGTAGAAATAGCCGAATCCCAGGGGAAACATAGTCTGTGACCTCTTCAGCTCATTGCAGGATGTTTGCTTACACAGGTTAGAGGGATCAAGTCCTTGCTACTGGTGTTTTAAATGTTTTGACACCAGTATTGGCCTGAAGTAAAATAAGGTGTTCTTAAGAAAGTGGAAACTTTTCAAATAATAACTGATATTGTTAAGCCCTGGTTCCATATGCTATTGCGACTATGTAGAGAGTACAGCAGGTTGGCAGGGCATAGTTTGGTAGGTGGGGGGCACAAAGGTGGATGGGTGGGTGAGGGGGTATATTGTGGCATGCGGGCGTCAGTACGAACTGTATTTCGACCTGCTTTTCAAAAGGGTCCCTGCCATACTCTATGACAGAACACCACTGAGATGTTGGAGACAGTATCCATGGATATTGTGGGAGGCTAGGCCCGAGCTATCTCCACGGTAACCAGCTCTGGTCAGGAATGCCTGCTGCAGGCTGATGATCTGCCCTTAAAAAGCCCTGGTTGACCACCCCGGGAGTGGTTTCAGGAATTCCGGAATCCCGGAACCGCGTCCCGGGCCCCACCGTCACACCTCCACGATTCATCGCAACTGGACACTGTGTTTTGTTCTGAGTGTGGGGATTTACAAATCATAAATTGTCTCCTTCAAATGGGTGGGGGACTGGGGTTCAATGGTGGTTGGAGTAAAGCCTTTTGCACAGGGACAGGCGCTCTGGGATGTCTGTGGAAAGAGGCTGGGCTAAAATCTATCGAAAATCAGACAACTCAGCAGGCCTGGCAGCATCTGTGGAGAGAGAAACGGAGTTAACGTTTCAAGTCTGGTATGATGTTGTGAAACTTGAAAGGGTTCAGAAAACATTTACAAGGACATTGCCAGGGTTGGAGGGTTTGAATTATAGGGCGAGGCTGAACAGGCTGGGACTGTTTTCCCTGGAGCGTCGGAGGCTGAGGGGTGACCTTATAGAGGTTTACAAAATCATGAGGGGCATGGATAGGGTAAATAGGCAAAGTCTTTTCCCTGGGGTCGGGGTGTCCAGAACTAGAGGGCATAGGTTTAGGGTGAGAGGGGAAAGATATAAAAGAGACCTAAGGGGCAACTTTTTCACGCAGAGGGTGGTACGCGTATGGAATGGGCTGCCAGAGAAAGTGGCAGAGGCTGGTACAATTACAACATTTAAGAGGCATTTGGATGGGTATATGATGGGTGTTTGGAGGGATATAGGCCGGGTACTGGCAGGTGGGACCAGATTGGGTTGGGATATCTGGTCGGCATGGACAGGTTGGACTGAAGGGTCTGTTTCCATGCTGTACATCTCTATGACTCTATAACTCTTGTTTGGAATGTAGCAACCACCCTGAAGAGGAGTAAAGGACTGTTTCTCTGGTAGCAACCAGGCAGAAAGCTGGTGAGAGCTCATCCTTGAGTTAGTTAGTGCAAAAGTACCTTTTATTTAGTTCGATATATATGAAGTAATGTTTAATCCTTGTCGATTTAAGTTTGCTTGTTACAGTCAAGGTCTTAAAACATGCAATCTAGTCCTTCAGCTATTTTCATTGGCCGTTTGGAAAACTCATCCTGTTTTGAAACGTTCTCCGTCTCGGGGGAGATAGGATCAGTTTTGGCGCACGCTGCAGAGTGAGGGAACCAGCAAAATGTAGAAAGGACAAAACTGATCTGAGCTCCCTGTGTGCCCCTGACAATGGAACTTCAGTTGGGACCCGTATCATCCCTCCCACGTTTGAGTGCATGGCGGAGGTCTGAAAAGGACCCATTGTGCGAGAGATCGGTTAGCATGGGGCCTCTGCAGCGATATTGGGTGGGGACAGTGCAGGGGCAGACAGCACAGTTGCTCGGCCGGTTTTATTTGGGGAAAAGCCAACAAGTGCTCATCTCTCAGCTGTGGTGTCATCATTGTTTTCTTATCAGGAAAGAACTTGAGGTTAGTTCCAAAGCTTTGTTTCTGAACGGACAGACCTACTTTGGGGTGTTTTCCTGGGGCTTCAGGCCTCTCTCTGTGAACCACTGTGCGTCTGGATCAGCTTCGAGCCCGGACTAAGCAGGAGGGGTTGTCCGGACTGATTCACCGCTTCGGATTTGCCGTCCCATTCCAATACCTTCCAGCGCCCTGATCGCCTTCACCTCAGCCTGGGCACTGCCCTCTGCCAAACGGGCACCCCGCACCGACGCAACCTCCCTTCCCCTCAACAGTCTGTTGCAAACTGATGTTGGAGGGTGATTGCGGTCACAGTCTTTCACCACCTTTGCTGCTGGTTAGAGAGGGTGGCAGAGGGAGGGTGGCAAAGGGAGGGTGGCGATGAGGGAGGGAGCAAATTTAAACTTTGGGGGGGGAGTCACACTGGACTCCTGAAGGAGAGTGCTATGACTCTGTTTCTCTGCACAGATGCTGCTGAACGTGCTGAGTTTCTCCGGCACTTCCTGTTCCTGTTTCGCATCTAAAGTGTTTTGCTTTGATTTGAGTAGTCCCAAACTGATGCTCTGGCTCCTGGGTTCAAAGCCAACTATTTAATTTAGATTTAAATTTAATTAGTAAATCTGGGATTATAAAACTCATCCCAGCGTTTCATAGATGCATTGAGTGCAGAAAAAAGCCCTTCGATTCCACACCAACATAACCACCACTAAAGGCACCCTATTCCCAATTTCCTGCACTTGCCCCATACTCTAACATGTTATGATATTTCAAGTGCTTATCCAACTATTTTTTAAAAGGTTGTAAGGTTTCCAGCCTCCACTACGTTCCCAGACAGTGCATTCTAGATTCCCACCATCTGCTGAGTGAAAGATTTTCTTCCCAAATCCCCTCGGAATCTCCTGCCCCTTACCCTCGAACTATGTCCCCTCGTGATTGACCCCTCAACCAAGGGCAACAGTGCTTAGATTAAATTAGATTACATTACATTACAGTGTGGAAACAGGCCCTTCGGCCCAACAAGTCCACACCGACCCGCCGAAGCGCAACCCACCCATACCCCTACATTTACCCATTAACTAACACTACGGGCAATTTAGCATGGCCGATTCACCTAGCCTGCACATCTTTGGACTGTGGGAGGAAACCGGAGCACCCTGAGGAAACCCACGCAGATACGGGGAGAACGTGCAAACTCCACACAGTCAGTCGCCTGAGGCGGGAATTGAACCCGGGTCTCTAGCGCTGTGAGGCAGCAGTGCTAACCATGGTGCCACCGTGCCGCCCACAGTGCTCTCTATTCACCCTGTTCCGATCCCTCATAATCTTATTCACCTCAATCACGTTCCCCCCCCCCTCAGTCTTATCTGCTCTGAAGAAAGCAATCCAAGCCTATCTCGTCTCGCCTTGTAGCTCAATTACTCCATCCCAGGCAACATCCTGGTGAACCTCCTGTGTACCCCCTCTCGTGCGATCCCATCCTTCCTGTAGTGAGGTGACCCGAACTGCGCACACGACTCCAGCTGGGGCCTGACCAACGCTCTGTACAACTCCAACATTACCTCCTTGCTCTCATACCCATAAACAGAGTGAAGTGTTAACTACAGCTGTTACCATGGAGGCCACATCGAGTGGAGTAAATAGGGTGTTGAGCAGTTGTGTGGGAATACGAAGGAGGGAACTGGAGACGGCCAACAGGGGGTTCAGAGAAGACAGCAGAAAATTGGAAAATACTGAGAGTTCACGGCTCAGGCAAGCAGGAGGATGTAAGGAGATTTGACACAGTGGGCTGGTGGAAGGGTGGGTCTACTGGAAGTGTGGGGCTATGGAAGGGTGGGGCTATGGAAGGGTGGGGCTACAGGGAGGGTGGGGCCACAGGAAGGGTGTGGCGATGGAAGTGTGGGGCTATGGAAGGGTGGGGCTACAGGGAGGGTGGGGCCACAGGAAGGGTGTGGCGATGGAAGGGTGGGGCTATGGAAGGGTGGGGCTATGGAAGGGCGGGGCGACAGGAAGGGTGGGGCGACAGGAAGGGTGGGGCTACAGGAAGGGTGGGGCTCTGGAAGGGCGGGGATTCAGGAAGGGTGGGGCTATGTAAGAGTGGGGCTACAGGAAGGGTGCAGTTACAGAAAGGGTGTGACTATGTAAGGGTTGGGCTATGGAAGGGTTAGCCTATGGAAGGGCAGGGCTACAGGAAGGGTGTGGATACAGGAAGGGTGTGGATACAGGAAGGGTGGGGTACAGGAAGGGTGGGGCTACAGGAAGGGTGTGGATACAGGAAGGGTGGGGCTACAGGAAGAGTGTGAATACAGAAAGGGTGTGGATACAGGAATTGTGTGGATACAAGAAGTGTGTGGATACAGGAAGGGTGGGATTGCAGGAAGGGTGCGGATACAGGGAGGGTGGGGCTACAGGAAGGGTGTGGATACAGGGAGGGTGGGGCTACAGGAAGGGTGGGGCTACAGGAAGGGTGTGGATACAGGAAGGGTGTGGATACAGGAAGGGTGTGGATACAGGAAGGGTGGGGCTACAGGAAAGGTGGGGCTACAGGAAGGGTGTGGATACAGGAAGGGTGTGGATACAGGAAGGGTGTGGATACAGGAAGGGTGGGGCTACAGGAAAGGTGGGGCTACAGGAAGGGTGTGGATACAGGGAGGGTCGGGCTACAGGAAGGGTGTGGTACAGGACGGGTGGGGTACAGGAAGGGTGTGGGTACAGGAAGGGTGTGGATACAGGAAGGGTGGGTCTACAGGAATGGTGTGGATACACGAAGAGTGTGGATACAGGGAGGGTGGGGCTACAGGAAGGATGGGGCTTCAGGGTGGGTGGGGCTGCAGGAAGGCCGGGGCTACAGGAAGGGTGGGGCTACAGGAAGGGTGGGGCTACAGGAAGGGTGTGGATACAGGGAGGGTGGGGCTACAGGAAGGGTGTGGACACAGGGAGGGTGGGGCTACAGGAAGAGTGTGGATACAGGGAGGGTGGGGCAACAGGAAGGGTGGCAACAGGAAGGGTGTGGATACAGGAAGGGTGGTTACAGGAAGGGTGGGGCTAAAGGAAGGGTGGGGCTACAGGAAGGGTGTGGCTACAGGAAGGGTGTGGACGCAGGAAGAGTGGGGCTACAGGAAGGGTGGGGCTACAGGAAGGGTGCAGATACAGGAATGGTGTGGATACAGGATGGGTAGGAAAATGGTCGGGGCAGTAAGCATGGGTGGTGGATGTTTGTGGATGTGGGGCCAACCAAGCGGCTGCTTTGTCCTGGATGGTGTTGAGCTTCTTGAGTGTGGTTGGAGCTGCCCCCATCCAGGGGCAAGTGGGGAGTATTCCATCACCCTCCTGACCTGTGCCTTGGAGATGGTGGGACAGGCTTCGGGGAGTCAGGAGGGGAGTTACTCGCTGAAGGATTCCTAGCCTCTGACCTTTACCACACTCGAGGGAGGATATTAGAGTCCTTGAGCAAGAGTGGAGGGGATTTACCAAAATGGTTCCAGGGATGGGTGGGTGGGGGCGGTTGTTGACAAGGTTAGGGTGGGGTTGATCTCCTTTGACTAAAGGAGATCAACCCCACCCTAACCTTGTCAACAACCGCCCCCTCCCCCATCCCTGGAACCATTTTGGTGACTAAAGGAGATCAAGGGGAAATTTGAGGTGGATGAGATGATAACAAGTTTAGATAATGTTAACAAGGAATTGCTGTTCCCGTTGGCCGATAGTACGAGGACTGGAGGGAGGGACACAGACCCTGGGGATGAGCTGCCGAGGGGTGTGAGGAGGAGAAATGATGTCAAACTGACTGCTTGTGGGGATGCTAGAAGTGACGGGGAGCACTTGAATAAAATGGTTTCACGGGGGGGGGGGGGGGGGCTGTGTGTGAAACAGATTCAAATTGATGGGATATCGGCAGGTGCAATGTTCTGGGTGTCACAGAGAAGGGATATGGAGCCAGAAGGTATGGAACGGGTGTGGCTGGAGTTGAGGAACTGTAAAGGAAACAAGCCCCCCGATGGGAGTCACTGCCCAGGCCACCTCGCAGTAGTTGAAAAGTGTGGTGCTGGAAAAGCGCAGCAGGCCAGGCAGCATCCGAGGAGCAGGAGAACCGACGTTTCGGGCATGAGCCCTTCTTCAGGAAAGAGGCTCGCAGTAGGCAGGATGCGGGGAAGAATATCAAATCCGGAGATCAAACAGCCAAGTCTGAAAGGCATGGTTACAATCACCATGGGGGGACGTCAACGTGCAGGTGGACTGGGAAAATCAGGTTGGTACTGGATCTCAAGAAAAGGGATTTGCGGGAGGTCTACAAGATGGCTTTCTGGAGAAGCTTGTGGTAGAGCCCACTGGGGAACAGGCTATTCTGGATTTGGTGAGGTGTAATGAGATAGGTTGGCTGCCTTCCTGAGGCAGTGGGCAGTGTGACTCTGTTAACGATTCTGGGTCTGTACTCGATGGAGTTGAGAAGGATGAGGGGGGGGGGGGGATCTGACTGAACCTTACAGAATACTAAGAGGCCTGGACAGAGTGGACATGGAGAAGATATTTCCACTGGTGGGAGAGACTAGGACCTGAGGGTACAGCCTCAGAGTGAAGAGACGACCCTTTCGAACTGAGATAGGGAGGCCGTTCTTCAGCCAGAGGGTGGGGAATCTGTGGGACCCATTGCTGCAGAGGGCTGTAGGGGCCAAGTCAGTGAGAGTGTTTAAGACAGAGATAGACAGGTTCTGATTGGTGAGGGGACCAAGGGCGAGAGGGAGAGTGGGATTGAGAAACATATCAGCCAGGATGAAATGTCAGAGCAGATGGGATGGGATGAATGGCATTATTCTGCTCCGGTATCTCACAGTCTTGTGGTGGGGATAGCATGGCAGGTTAGGACAGAGTGAGTTGCTCTACAGTGAGCTGGCATGGGCTGAATGGGGTTTTTTTTCCCCCTTCTGTGCAAAAAACATGTTTCCTGGATACAACATGCCCCAAACCCTCCTGTAGCCTTTGGCAACAAAGCTCAGTATAAAAAAAAACCCAGCAGCATATCTGAACATGAGCAAGTCCCTTATCTGGAGTTCTCTCAGCACCACTGATGTTGCTGGTATGAGTTTCACAGAGTGTCACGCTGCACCTGAGCTGAGGCGTATAGAGAGTGTGGGCTGTTCACACTCCCCGATGTGAGCGTGCTTTGACAGTTAGTCACAAAGCCGGTTAGTGTGTGGTTTTTTTTTCCTCCATGACGCAACGGGATTAAACCGAAAACCGTGAATTGGTGAATGTGCTCCACCCTGGAGGCTGCAGAGAGGTACCCACACTGGGCCCGATCCGGACTCTGTCAGCGCCAAGGAGTCGACAGCCAGGCCCGCGTCTGGCCGCGGGGGCTCCACGCCAGCGGACTGTTGTGCTGTCAACTCGCTCGGACCTGCCTGGCCCCTGCCACAGAGCAGTTAGAGCAAACCCCCTCGACCACCTGGCTGACCACGCTGATTGGCAATTTCCTGAGACCTCCTCCATAGGAGGATCCAGGGATAGAACCCTTCCATCCATGGACTCCATTTACATTCCTCGTTGCCACGGAATGGCCACCAACATCACCAAAGCCCCCTCCCACCCCGGTAATGCTCTCTACCATCAGGCAGGAGATAGAGAAGCTTGAACACACACACACACACACACACACCAACAGGTTCAGGAACAGCTTCTTCCCTGCTGTTACTAGACCGCTCTCACTTCAAGTAATATTGATCTTGCTTTTGTTCACCTCCTGTGCAGACATAACTCTGCATGCCTCACTCTGTCTAAGCCCTCTGTGATCTGGTAGTCAAGTTCAGTACCCATGGGAATGGCCTCAACCAGGACCTTGGGGTCATGTCACATTACAGGTGACCCCACTGCACTATACACAGACACACAGACAGATGCACAGACAGACAAATATACACACAGACAGAGACACAGACAGACACACACACAGACACAAAGACAGACACACACACACACACTCACAGACATATGCGTACACAGACACAGACATACACACACACACAGATGCGTGTGCACACACTCTTACACACAAACATTTCTACACACACTCCTACACATATGCACACTCTCCTACAGACCCTCTCTCTCATATGCTCACACAGACACACACACCCTCTCACAGACTTATACCCCTTTACACTCACACTCAGACACACACTCTCACAGACTTTCATATCCACCCGCCCCATCACACACACCCACATGTACACACACACATATACGTTTGTGAGGTGAATTTGTAACATGCAGAATTACATTTTATTTTCAAAGTTTGTGAGAAGATTTGTAGCTCGGGTGTTCGTTGTTGTGGTTCTGTTCGCCGAGCTAGAAGTTTTTGTTGCAAACGTTTCGTCCCCTGTCTAGGTGACATCCTCAGTGCTTGGGAGTCTCCTGTGAAGCGCTTCTGTGGTGTTTCCTCCGGCACTTATAGTGGCCTGTCCCTGCCGCTTCCGGTTGTCAGTTTCAGCTGTCCGCTGTAGTGGTCGGTATATTGGGTCCAGGTCGATGTGTTTGTTGATGGAGTTTGTGGATGAATGCCATGCCACTAGGAATTCCCTGGCTTGGCTTGCCCTATGATAGTAGTGTTGTCCCAGTCGAATTCATGTTGCTTATCGTCTGTGTGTGTGGCTACTAAGGATAGCTGGTCGTGTCGTTTCGTGACTAGTTGATGTTCATGGATGCGAACCGTTAGCTGTCTTCCTGTTTGACCTATATAGTGTTTGTGCAGTCCTTGCATGGGATTTTGTACACTACATTAGTTTTGCTCATGCTGGGTATCGGGTCCTTCGTTTTGGTGAGTTGTCTGAGAAACCAACAGCCACTCTCAGACAACAACTCACCAAAACGAAGGACCCGATACCCAGCATGAGCAAAACTAATGTAGTGTACAAAATCCCATGCAAGGACTGCACAAAACACTACATTGGACAAACAGGAAGACAGCTAACAATCTGCATCCATGAACACCAACTAGCCACGAAACGACACGACCAGCTATCCTTAGTAGCCACACACACAGACGACAAGCAACATGAATTCGACTGGGACAACACTACCATTATAGGGCAAGCCAAACAAAGAACAGCCAGGGAATTCCTGGAGGCATGGCATTCATCCACAAACTCCATCAACAAACACATCGACCTGGACCCAATATACCAACCACTACAGCGGACAGCTGAAACTGACAACCGGAAGCGGCAGGGACAGGCCACTATAAATGCCGGAGGAAACACCACAGAAGCGCTTCACAGGAGGCTCCCAAGCACTGATGATGTCGCCTAGACAGGGGACGAAACGTTTGCAACAAAAACTTCCAGCTCGGCGAACACAACTACATTTTATTTCGCTTAAAAACTGCATGAATCCATGTAAGATTCTGTAAATCCGTTTTTTAGATTAGAATCAGTCTGACCATTGTGGCACAGACAGCCTCACACAGGGAGCTAACACCTTCAATACATTATCTGGGCCGACATGACACCAATTGTTAATGTTCACTGGAGAATGTAACTTTTAAAAAAGGTTCTGGGATTTACAAATGAAAGAACTGAAACAACATGGTCATTCTAACAAATGAGAGACTGAACAAACAATCCAGGTCTTTGTGAACGTATAATTCCAGTTGCATCACACTGTAAACTTTCGCTATAAATTCTGTGTCTTACAATCTGATACTCCACAACCACCTGATGAAGGAGCAGCACTCCGAAAGCTAGTGCTTCCAAATAAACCTGTTGGGCTATAACCTGGTGTTGTGTGATTTTTAACTGTGATCTGTACGTCCTTGTTTGCTACGATCTGCCTGTACTGCTCGCAAACCAAAACCTTTCACTGTACTCAGGTACATGTGACTGCAATAAACCCAATCAAATCAACCCTTCAGCCATCTTGGAGAAACAATCTTTCAGCACAGCTGGTGAAGGAAGAGATGGGGTGAGCTGTTAGGCCAAGGGCAGTCAGAGGTGGCATCAAGCCATCATGACTGGACAATCCAGCAACCCCAGGTTAATGTTCTGGGGTCATGGCTACAAATCCCAACCTGGCGGATGGAGAGATTTGATTTTGACAAATCTGGCTTAATGGTGACCATGATTGAGAGGTGACCTTATAGAGATTTATAAAATCATTTTTTGGGGTGGCACGGTGGCACAGTGGTTAGCACTGCTACCTCACAACACCAGGGACCCGGGTTCAATTCCTGCCTCGGGCGACTGTCTGTGTGGAGTTTGCACATTCTCCCCGTGTCTGCGTGGGTTTCCTCCGGATGCTCCGGTTTCCTCCCACAGTCCAAAGATAGAGTCATAGAGGTGTACAGCATGGAAACAGACCCTTCGGTCCAACCCATCCATGCCGATCAGATATCCCAACCCAATCTAGTCCCACCTGCCAGCACCCGGCCCATATCCCTCCAAACCCTTCCTATTCATATACCCATCCAGAAGCCTTTTAAATGTTGCAATTGTACCAGCCTCCACCACATCCTCTGGCAGCTCATTCCATACCCGTACCACCTTCTGTGTGAAAAAGTTGCCCCTTAGGTCTCTTTTATGTATTTCCCCTCTCACCCTAAACCTATGCCCTCTGGTTCTGGACTCCCCAGCCCCAGGGAAAAGACTTTGTCTATTTACCCTATCCCTGCCCTTCATGATTTTATAAACCTCTAAAAGCTCACCCCTCAGCCCCCGCTCCAGGGAAAACAGCCCCAGTCTGTTCAGCCTCTCCCTGTAGCTCAAATCCTCCAACCCTGGCAACATCCTTGTAAATCTTTTCTGAACCCTTTCAAGTTTCACAACATCTTTCCGATAGGAAGGAGACCAGAATTGCACGTGATATTTGTGCAGGTTAGGGTGGTTTGGCCATGCTAAATTGCCCATAGTGTGAGGTGTATTAGTCAGGGGTAAGTGTAGGGGAATGGGTCTGGGTGGGTTGCTCTTCAGAGGGTCGGCATGGACTGGTTGGGCCGAAGGGCCTGTTTCCACACTGTAGGGAATGGAATCTAATGAGTGGGGATAGATAGGATTAATGGTAGTTGCCTTTTCCCTGGGATGGGGGAATCGCTAGACTAGGGGGCACAGTTTTGAGGTGAAAGGAGAGAAGCTTTAAAAAAGACATGGTGGGGGGGGGGGGCAAATGTTTTACACAGTGGGTAGTTCATGTATGAACTTCCTGAGAAAGAAGAGGATGTGGGTACAATTACAATGTTTAAAAGACATTTAGGTCAGTACATGAACAGGAAAGGTTTGGAGGGAGATGGGCTGGGAGCAGGCAGGTGGGACGAGTGGAGTTTGGGATTATATTCAGCATGGACTCGTTGGGCCGAAGGGTCTGTTTCTGCGCTGCCTGACTCTATGTCACTAGTTTTCATTATTAGAAGGTGCTATGCTTGGAAGGGAAGCGACCATCCTCTCTCGCTTGTGTCTGCGGACTCGAAGCAATTTGGTTGGCTTATAACTGCGCCCCGAAATGCCCAGGCAACCAATCAGTTCCAGGGCAATTAAGGATGCAAAACTAATGCCAGCCGTGCCTGTGATACCCACACCCCATGCAGGGAGAAGAAAATTACCATGTTTTGCCAATAACAAAGATACTTTCAAATGAGTGGATCTCTTGTCTGAGTTACCAAGAAAATGGAGATGCGCAGAGCCCAGTGGATTGTGAGAAGCTGGGAAAGCGCAGGCGATTTTTTTTTTAGATTCGATTCCCTACAGTGTGGAAACAGGCCCTTCGGCCCAACCAGTCCACACCGACCCTCCGAAGAGTAGCCCACCCTGACCTATTTCCCTCTGCCTAATGCACCTAACACTATGGGTAATTTAGCATGGCCAATCCACCCTAACCTGCACATCCCTGGGCACTATGGGTAATTTAGCACGGCCAATCCACTCTAACCTGCACATCCCTGGACACTAAGGGTAATTTAGCACGGCCAATCCACCCTAACCTGCACATCCCTGGGCACTATGGGTAATTTAGCATGGCCAATCCACCCTAACCTGCACATCCCTGGGCACTATGGGTAATTTAGCATGGCCAATCCACCCTAACCTGCACATCCCTGGGCACTATGGGTAATTTAGCATGGCCAATCCACCCTAACCTACACATCCCTGGGACACTATGGGACAATTTAGCATGGCCAATCCACCCTAACCTGCACATCCCTGGGCACTATGGGGAATTTAGCATGACCAATTCACCCTAACCTGCACATCTTTGGACTGTGGGAGGAAACCGGAGCACCCGGAGGAAACCCACGCAGACACGGGGAGAATGTGCAAACTCCACACAGTCAGTCGCCCGAGGCCGGAATTGAACCTGGGACTATGAGGCAGCTGTGCTAACCCCTGAGGCCACTTTCTCAAACTCCCAGCAGCGCCCGCCCGACTGCAAACAAAGGACCCTTTGTCTATCTGAAGGTGCTTTGAATGCTGAGAGATAACACCTCATGGAATGTAGCTGTGGAGCTGACTTTAATGTGGAGGTCACATGACCACAGAGGGTGTCAACCAAACCACAGAAACTGGGACAAAGGCAGCAACTGAACACACAGAGGAATTGCAAGACAGATCACCACAGTCAGACGCAAGTCTAGCCGAAAATCAAATAAAAAACAAGGAGCCCAAAGATCAAGGTGTTGGGCGCTGACTGGCACTTCCTGTCTGTACGCTGTTGGTACTGAGGGCCAGTCTGTTGGCAGCTTGCCCAGCTCACACCTCGCCATCAGCTCTCCACTCTGCCTGCCTTCAGCACTTTGCACAGGCAAAGACAGGAGGGCGGGATGGTTTTCCAAATTCAAAAACCAACCTTTGCGTTTCCCTTTCGGGAGGGTGTCGATCGGCTGAGCTCTGGGAGGAGCTGGCTCCCCTCAGGTGGCACGGAGTGCCAGCTGCTCCAGCAGTCTCTGGGCAGAGCTGAGGGAGTGCAGCGCTGGCGGAGCTCAGACAGTCGGCCAAAGCCTGGGCAAAAGATCCCGAGGCCGTGACTCCATCGAGCCATTAGACCGATCCTTCCCCCTCAACCGACACTCACCAAAACACATCACCTTGCTGTTGCTGGGAGTGGGAGCATGCTGTGTGTAAGACTGGCTGCTATGTTTCCTGCATGACACCAGTGAGTGGGCGCTGTGGTTGAGAGGCGCTATACAAAGGCAAGTCTACCTTTGCGTAACTGCTGTTCTTTCAGTGTTAAAAAAAAAATCACACAACAACAGGATAATTTGAAAGAAACAGCTTTCGGAGCACTGCTCCGTGGCTCGGTCACCGAAACCTCTTGTGACTAGAAGCTGGTATCATGTGACCGCTGACCTTGTCCATCCCAGGTCTTGGGAAACTGGCAGTGATTTCAGAGACAGGGGGGGGTCCGGAGGTGTGAACACACTCGGAGTGGGAGTGAAACCACGAAGGTTGGACAGCCTCTCGCAGTGGAGAGACCCCATCAGCTATCGGGAACAATGTGGGCACTTCCATTGCTACGGATTCCCTACCACCCCCTCCCTATCCCTGTCGCCCACCCCAGTCCCTACCACCCCCTCCCTATCTCTGTCGCCCACCCCAGTCCCTACCACCCCCTCACTCTCTCTCTCACCCACCCCAGTCCCTACCAACCCCTCCCTATCTCTGTCGCCCACCCCAGTCCCTACCACCCCCTCCCTCTCTCTCTCACCCACCCCAGTCCCTACCACCTCCTCCCTATCTCTCTCACCCACTCCAGTCCCTACCACCCCCTCCCTATCTCTGTCACACACCCCAGTCCCTACCACGCCCTCCCTATCTCTGTCGACCACCCCAGTCCCTACCGCCCCCTCCCTATCTCTGTCGCCCACCCCAGTTCCTACCACCCCCTCCCTATCTCTGTCGCCCACCCCAGTCCCTAACACCTCCTCCCTATCTCTGTCGCCCACCCCAGTCCCTACCACCCCCTCCCTATCTCTGTCACACACCCCAGTCCCTACCACCCCCTCCCTATCTCTGTCGCCCACCCCAGTCCCTACCACCCCCTCCCTATCTCTGTCGCCCACCCCAGTCCCTACCACCCCTCCCTATCTCTGTCGCCCACCCCAGTCCCTACCACCCCCTCCCTATCTCTGTCGCGCACCCCAGTCCCTACCACACCCTCCCTATCTCTCTCACCCACCCCAGTCCCTACCACACCCTCCCTATCTCTCTCACCCACTCCAGTCGCTACCACACCCTCCCTATCTCTCTCACCCACCCCCGTCCCTACCACCCCCTCCCTCTCTCTCTCACCCACCCCAGTCCCTACCATCCCCTCCCTATCTCTGTCGCCCACACCCGTCCCTACCACCCCCTCCCTCTCTCTCTCGCCCACCCCCGTCCCTACCACCCCCTCCCTATCTCTCTCACCCACCCAGTCCCTACCTCCCCTCCCTATCTCTGTCGCCCACCCCAGTCCCTACCACCCCCTCCCTATCTCTCTCTCGCCCACCCCAGTCCCTACCAGCCCCTCCCTATCTCTCTCGCCCACCCCCGTCCCTACCACCACCTCCGTCTCTCTCTCGCCCACCCCCGTCCCTACCACCCCCTCCCTATCTCTCTCGCCCACCCCAGTCCCTACCACCCCCTCCCTATCTCTGTCGCCCACCCCAGTCCCTACCACACCCTCCCTATCTCTCTCACCCACACCCGTCCCTACCACCCCCTCCCTCTCTCTCTCGCCCACCCCCGACCCTACCACCCCCTCCCTATCTCTCTCACCCACCCCAGTCCCTACCACCCCTCCCTATCTCTCTCACCCACCCCAGTCCCTACCACCCCCTCCCTATCTCTCTCACCCACACGTCCCTACCACCCCCTCTCTATCTCTGTCACCCACCCCAGTGCCTACCACCCCCTCCCTATCTCTGTCGCCCACCCCAGTCCCTACCACCCCCTCCCTATCTCTGTCACACACCCCAGTCCCTACCACCCCCTCCCTATCTCTGTCGCCCACCCCAGTCCCTACCACCCCCTCCCTATCTCTGTCGCCCACCCCAGTCCCTACCACCCCCTCCCTATCTCTGTCGCCCACCCCAGTCCCTACCACCCCCTCCCTATCTCTGTCGCGCACCCCAGTCCCTACCACCCCCTCCCTATCTCTCTCACCCACCTCAGTCCCTACCACACCCTCCCTATCTCTCTCACCCACTCCAGTCGCTACCACACCCTCCCTATCTCTCTCACCCACCCCCGTCCCTACCACCCCCTCCCTCTCTCTCTCACCCACCCCAGTCCCTACCATCCCCTCCCTATCTCTGTCGCCCACACCCGTCCCTACCACCCCCTCCCTCTCTCTCTCGCCCACCCCCGTCCCTACCACCCCCTCCCTATCTCTCTCACCCACCCAGTCCCTAACCTCCCCTCCCTATCTCTGTCGCCCACCCCAGTCCCTACCACCCCCTCCCTATCTCTCTCTCGCCCACCCCAGTCCCTACCAGCCCCTCCCTATCTCTCTCGCCCACCCCCGTCCCTACCACCCCCTCCGTCTCTCTCTCGCCCACCCCCGTCCCTACCACCCCCTCCCTATCTCTCTCGCCCACCCCAGTCCCTACCACCCCCTCCCTATCTCTGTCGCCCACCCCAGTCCCTACCACACCCTCCCTATCTCTCTCACCCACACCCGTCCCTACCACCCCCTCCCTCTCTCTCTCGCCCACCCCCGACCCTACCACCCCCTCCCTATCTCTCTCACCCACCCCAGTCCCTACCACCCCTCCCTATCTCTCTCACCCACCCCAGTCCCGACCACCCCCTCCCTATCTCTCTCACCCACACGTCCCTACCACCCCCTCTCTATCTCTGTCACCCACCCCAGTGCCTACCACCCCCTCCCTATCTCTGTCACCCACCCCAGTCCCTACCACCCCCTCCCTATCTCTGTCACCCACCCCAGTCCCTACCACCCCCTCCCTATCTCTCTCTCACCCATCCAATCCCTACCACCCTCTCCCTATCTCTCTCTCACCCACCCCAGTCCCTACCACACCCTCCCTATCTCTCTCACCCACCCCAGTCCCTACCACCCCTTCCCTATCTCTCTCACCCACCCCAGTCGCTACCACCCCCTCCCTATCTCTCTCACACACCTCAGTCCCTACCACCCCCTCCCTCTCTCTCTCACCCACCCCAGTCCCTAACACTGCCTCCCTATCTCTGTCACCCACCCCAGTCCCTACCACCCCCTCCCTATCTCTCTCACACACCCCAGTCCCTACCACCCCCTCCCTATCTCTCTCACCCACCCAAGTCCCTACCACCCCCTCCCTTTCTCTGTAACCCCCTCCAGCCCCTACACCCCCTCCCTATCTCTGTAACCCCCTCCAGCCCATACACCCCCTCCCTATCTCTGTAAGCCCCCTCCAGATCCTGCAACCCCTCCCTATCTCTGTAACCCCCACCAGTCCCTACACCCCCTCGCTATCTCTGTAACTCCCTCCAGCCCCTACACCCCCTCCCTATCTCTGTAACATCCCTCCAGACCCTACAACCCCTCCCTATCTCTGTAACCCCCTCCAGTCCCTACAACCCCTCCCTATCTCTGTAACCCCCTCCAGTCCCTACACCCCCTCCCTATCTCTGTAACCCACCCCAGTCCCTACCACCCCCTCCCTATCTCTGTCGCCCACCCCAGTCCCTACCACACCCTCCCTATCTCTCTCACCCACCCCAGTCCCTACCACACCCTCCCTATCTCTCTCACCCACTCCAGTCGCTACCACCCCCTCCCTATCTCTGTCGCCCACCCAAGTCCCTACCACCCCCTCCCTATCTCTGTCGCCCACCCCAGTCCCTACCACCCCCTCCCTATCTCTGTCGCCCACCCCAGTCCCTACCACCCCCTCCCTATCTCTGTCGCCCACCCAAGTCCCTACCACGCCCTCCCTATCTCTGTCGCCCACCCCAGTCCCTACCACGCCCTCCCTATCTCTGTCGCCCACCCCAGTCCCTACCGCCCCCTCCCTATCTCTGTCGCCCACCCCAGTCCCTACCGCCCCCTCCCTATCTCTGTCGCCCACCCCAGTCCCTACCACCCCCTCCCTATCTCTCTCACCCACCCGTCCCTACCACCCCCTCTCTATCTCTGTCACCCACCCCAGTGCCTACCACCCCCTCCCTATCTCTGTCACCCACCCCAGTCCCTACCACCCCCTCCCTATCTCTGTCACCCACCCCAGTCCCTACCACCCCCTCCCTATCTCTCTCTCACCCATCCAGTCCCTACCACCCCCTCCCTATCTCTCTCTCACCCAACCCAGTCCCTACCACCCCCTCCCTATCTCTCTCACCCACCCCAGTCCCTACCACCCCCTCCCTATCTCTCTCATCCACCCCAGTCCCTACCACCCCCTCCCTCTCTCTGTCACCCACCCCAGTCCCTACCATCCCCTCCCTATCTCTGTCACCCACCCCAGTCCCTACCACCCCCTCCCTATCTCTCTCTCACCCATCCAGTCCCTACCACCCCCTCCCTATCTCTCTCTCACCCACCCCAGTCCCTACCACCCCCTCCCTATCTCTCTCACCCACCCCAGTCCCTACCACCCCCTCCCTATCTCTCTCACCCACCCCAGTCCCTACCACCCCCTCCCTATCTCTCTCACCCACCCCAGTCCCTACCACCCCCTCCCTATCTCTCTCACCCACCTCAGTCCCTACCACCCCCTCCCTCTCTCTCTCACCCACCCCAGTCCCTAACACTGCCTCCCTATCTCTGTCACCCACCCCAGTCCCTACCACCTCCTCCCTATCTCTCTCACCCACCCCAGTCCCTACCACCCCCTCCCTATCTCTCTCACCCACCCCAGTCCCTACCACCCCCTCCCTTTCTCTGTAACCCCCTCCAGCCCCTACACCCCCTCCCTATCTCTGTAACCCCCTCCAGCCCATACACCCCCTCCCTATCTCTGTAACCCCCCTCCAGATCCTGCAACCCCTCCCTATCTCTGTAACCCCCTCCAGTCCCTACACCCCCTCCCTATCTCTGTAACTCCCTCCAGCCCCTACACCCCCTCCCTATCTCTGTAACCCCCCTCCAGACCCTACAACCCCTCCCTATCTCTGTAACCCCCTCCAGTCCCTACAACCCCTCCCTATCTCTGTAACCCCCTCCAGTCCCTACACCCCCTCCCTATCTCTGTAACCCCCTCCAGTCCCTACACCCCCTCCCTATCTCTGTAACCCCCTCCAGTCCCTACACCCCCTCCCTATCTCTGTAACCCCCTCCAGTCCCTACACCCCCTCCCTCTCTCTGTAACCCCCTCCAGTCCCTACAACCCCTCCCTATCTCTGTAACCCCCTCCAGTCCCTACACCCCCTCCCTATCTCTGTAACCCCCAGCCCCTACACCCCCTCCCTATCTCTGTAACCCCCCTCCAGACCCTACAACCCCTCCCTATCTCTGTAACCCCCTCCAGTCCCTACACCCCCTCCCTATCTCTGTAACCCCCTCCAGTCCCTACACCCTCTCCCTATCTCTGTAACCCCCTCCAGACCCTAAAACCCCTCCCTATCTCTGCAACCCCCTCCAGACACTACAACCCCACCCTATCTCTGTAACCCCCTCCAGTCCCTACACCCCCTCCCTATCTCTGTAACTCCCTCCAGCCCCTACAACCCCTCCCTATCTCTGTAACCCCCTCCAGCTCCTACACCCCCTCCCTATCTCTGTAACACCCTCCAGCCCCTACACCCCCTCCCTATCTCTGTAACCCCCTCCAGTCCCTACACCCGCTCCCTATCTCTGTAACACCCTCCAGTCCCTACACCCCCTCCCTATCTCTGTAACCCCCTCCAGTCCCTACACCCCCTCCCTATCTCTGTAACCCCCTCCAGCCCCTACACCCCCTCCCTATCTCTGTAACCCCCTCCAGCCCTTACACCCCCTCCCTGTCTCTGTAACCCCCTCCAGCCCTTAAACCCCCTCCCTATCTCTGTAACCCCCTCCAGCCCCTACACCCCCTCCCTATCTCTGTAACCCCCTCCAGCCCTTACACCCCCTCCCTATCTCTGTAACCCCCTCCAGCCCCTACACCCCCTCCCTATCTCTGTAACCCCCTCCAGCCCTTACACCCCCTCCCTATCTCTGTAACCCCCTCCAGCCCTTACACCTCTCCCTATCTCTGTAACCCCCTCCAGCCCTTACACCCCCTCCCTATCTCTGTAACCCCCTCCAGCCCCTACACCCCCTCCCTATCTCTGTAACCCCCTCCAGCCCTTAAACCCCCTCCCTATCTCTGTAACCCCCTCCAGCCCCTACACAACCCTCCCTATCTCTGTAACCCCCTCCAGTCCCTACACCCCTCCCTATCTCTGTAACCCCTCCAGTCCCTACACCCCCTCCCTATCTCTGTAACCCCCTCCAGTCCCTACACCCCCACCCTATCTCTGTAACCCCCTCCAGTCCCTACACCCCCTTCCTATCTCTGTAACCCCCTCCAGGTCCTACACCCCCTCCCTATCTCTGTAACCCCCTCCAGCCCCTACACCCCCTCCCTATCTCTGTAACTCCCTCCAGCCCCTACACCCCCTCCCTATCTCTGTAACCCCCTCCAGCCCCTACACCCCCTCCCTATCTCTGTAACCCCCTCCAGTCCCTACCACCCCCTCCCTATCTCTGTAACCCCTCCAGTCCCTACACCCCCTCCCTATCTCTGTAACCCCCTCCAGTCCCTACACCCCCTCCCTATCTCTGTAACCCCCTCCAGCCCCTACACCCCCTCCCTATCTCTGTAACCCCCTCCAGCCCCTACACCCCCTCCCTATCTCTGTAATTCCCTCCAGCCCCTACACCCCCTCCCTACCTCTGTAACTGCCTCCAGCCCCTACAACCCCTCCCTATCTCTGTAACCCCCCTCCAGCCCCTACACCCCCTCCCTATCTCTGTAACCCCCTCCAGCCCCTACACCTCCCCCTATCTCTGTAACCCCTCCAGTCCCTACACCCCCTCCCTATCTCTGTAACCCCCTCTCCAAATGTGGAACTGTCTCATGTCACCAAATGGTCTTGCTGCTGGGGGATTGGGGTTGATCGGGTTTTGATTGATCTGAGGTATTCAAGGTCATGGAAACAATACGTGAAGATGGTCCAGATTAGCAATGATGTAACTGAAGGGCTGAACAGGTTCAAGAGGGGCTCAATGGCCTTGCCTTCTTGTGCAACAGGCTTGAGAGGGGAGCTGGATGGAATCCTCCTCTTCCAATTTCAAGGAGCTATGAACCTGCACTCCAAGGTCTCTTTGTTCAGCAACACTCCCTAGGACCTTACCATTAAGTGTACAAGTCCTGCTAAGATTTGCTTTTCCAAAATGCAGCACCTCACATTTATCTGAATTAAACTCCATCTGCCACTTCTCAGCCCATTGGCCCATCTGGTCCAGATCCTGTTGTAATCTGAGGTAACCCTCTTCGCTGTCCACTACACCTCCAATTTTGGGGTCATCTGCAAACTTACTAACTGTACCTCTTAAGCTCACATCCAAATCATGTATATAAATGACAAAAAGTAGAGGACCCAGCACCGATCCTTGTGGCACTCCACAGGTCACAGGCCTCCAGTCTGAAAAACAACCCTCCATCACCACCCTCTGTCTTCTACCTTTGAGCCAGTTCTGTATCCAAATGGCTAGTTCTCCCTGTATTCCATGAGATCTAACCTTGCTAATCAGTCTCCCATGGGGAACCTTGTCGAACGCCTTACTAAGGTCCATATAGATCACGTCCACACTCTGCCTTCAAAGCCATGTTGACTATCCCTAATCAGTCCTTGCCTTTCCAAATACATGTACATCCTGTCCCTCAGGATTCCCTCCAACAACTTGCCCACCACCGAGGTCAGGCTCACTGGTCTATAGTTCCCTGGCTTGTCCTTACCACCCTTCTTAAACAATAGCACTACGTTTGCCAACCTCCAGTCTTCCGGCACCTCACCTGTGACCATCGATGATACAAATATCTCAGCAAGAGGCCCAGCAATCACTTCTCTAGCTTCCCACAGAGTTCTAGGGTTCACCTGATCAGGTCCTGGGGATTTATCCACTTTTATGCATTTTAAGACATCCAGCACTTCCTCCTCTGTAATCTGGACATTTTTCACTTTTTATTTCCCCAAGTTCCCTTTACTTCCATATCCTTCTCCACAGTAAATACTGACTCAAAATATTTGTTTAGGATCTCATCCATCTCCTGCGCCTCCACCCACAGACAGCATTGCTGATCTTTGAGGGGCCCTATCCTCTCCCTAGATACCCTTTTTCTTTGATGTATTTGTAGAATCGCTTTGGATTCTCCTTAACCCTATTTGCTGAAGCTACCTCGTGTCCCCATTTTGCCCTCCTGATTTCTCTCTTAAGTATATTCCTACTGTCCTTATTCAATCCCACCTTTTCCTCCTTTTTCATGACCAGAGCCTCAATTTCTTTAGCTATCCAGCATTCCCTGTACCTACCAGCCTTTCCTTTCACCCTGACAGGAATATACTTTCTCTGGATTCTTGTTATCTCATTTCTGAAGGCTTCCCATTTTCCAGCCGTCCCTTTACCTGCAAACATCTGCCCCCCAATCAGCTTTTGAAAGTCCTTGCCTAATACCATCAAAATTGGCCTTTCCCCAACTTAGAACTTCAACTTTTAGATCTGGTCTATCCTTTTCCATCACTATTTTAAAACAAATAGAATTATGGTCGCTGGCCCCAAAGTGCTCCCCTACTAACACCTCAGGCACCTGCCCTGCCTTATTTCCCAAGAGTAGGTCAGGTTTTGCACCTTCTCTAGTAGGTACATCCACATACTGAATCAGAAAATTGTCTTGTACACACTTAACAAATTCCTCTCCATCTAAACCCTTAACACTGTGGCAGTCCCAGTCTATGTTTGGAAAGTTAAAACTCCCCTACCATAACCACCCTTCTTACAGATAGCTGAGATCTCCTTACAAATTTGTTTCTCAATTTCCCTCTGACTACTGGGGGGGGGTGATGGTGCAATCCCAAAAAGGTACTGAGGTGGGGGCTGAATGGCCTCCTGCTGTCCCTGTGTGACAGGTGCGGGGGGCTGAATGGCCTCCTGCTGTCCATGTGTGACAGGGGTGCGGGGTGGGGGGGGGCTGAATGGCCTCCTGCTGTCCCTGTGTGACAGGGGTGCGGGGTGGGGGGGGCTGAATGGCCTCCTGCTGTCCCTGTGTGACAGGTGCGGGGTGGGGGGGGGGCTGAATGGCCTCCTGCTGTCCCTGTGTGACAGGTGCGGGGTGGGGGGGGCTAAATGGCCTCCTGCTGTCCCTGTGTGACAGGTGCGGGGTGGGGGGGGCTGAATGGCCTCCTGCTGTCCCTGTGTGACAGGTGCGGGGTGTGGGGGGCTGAATGGCCTCCTGCTGTCCCTGTGTGACAGGTGCAGGGTGTGGGGGGGGCTGAATGGCCTCCTGCTGTCCCTGTGTGACAGGTGCAGGGTGGGGGGGCGGGCTGAATGGCTTCCTGCTGTCCCTGTGTGACAGGTGCAGGGTGGGGGGGCGGGCTGAATGGCCTCCTGCTGTCCCTGTGTGACAGGTGCGGGGTGGGGAGAGGGGACTGAATGGCCTCCTGCTGTCCCTGTGTGACAGGTGCAGGGTGGGGGGGGGGCTGAATGGCCTCCTGCTGTCCCTGTGTGACAGGTGCGGGGTGGGGGGGGGCTGAATGGCCTCCTGCTGTCCCTGTGTGACAGGTGCAGGGTGGGGAGATGGGACTGAATGGCCTCCTGCTGTCCCTGTGTGACAGGTGCGGGGTGTGGGGGACTGAATGGCCTCCTGCTGTCCCTGTGTGACTGGTGCGGGGTGGGGAGAGGGGACTGAATGGCCTCCTGCTGTCCCTGTGTGACAGGTGCGGGGTGGGGGGGGGCTGAATGGCCTCCTGCTGTCCCTGTGTGACAGGTGCGGGGTGTGGGGGACTGAATGGTCTCCTGCTGTCCCTGTGTGACAGGTGCGGGGTGTGGGGGGCTGAATGGCCTCCTGCTGTCCCTGTGTGACAGGTGCGGGGTGTGGGGGGCTGAATGGCCTCCTGCTGTCCCTGTGTGACAGGTGCAGGGTGGGGAGAGGGGGCTGAATGGCCTCCTGCTGTCCCTGTGTGACAGGTGCGGGGTGGGGGGCGGGCTGAATGGCCTCCTGCTGTCCCTGTGTGACAGGTGCGGGGTGGGGGTGGGCTGAATGGCCTCCTGCTGTCCCTGTGTGACAGGTGCGGTGTGGGGAGAGGGGACTGAATGGCCTCCTGCTGTCCCTGTGTGACAGGTGCAGGGTGTGGGGGGCTGAATGGCCTCCTGCTGTCCCTGTGTGACAGGTGCGGGGTGGGGATACGGGACTGAATGGCCTCCTGCTGTCCCTGTGTGACAGGTGCGGGGTGGGGGGGGGGGCTGAATGGCCTCCTGCTGTCCCTGTGTGACAGGTGCAGGGTGTGGGGGGGGGCTGAATGGCCTCCTGCTGTCCCTGTGTGACAGGTGCGGGGTGGGGGGGGGCTGAATGGCCTCCTGCTGTCCCTGTGTGACAGGTGCAGGGTGTGGGGGGGGGGCTGAATGGCCTCCTGCTGTTCCTGTGTGACATGTGCGGGGTGGGGGGGGCTGAATGGCCTCCTGCTGTTCCTGTGTGACATGTGCGGGGTGGGGGGGGCTGAATGGCCTCCTGCTGTCCCTGTGTGACAGGTGCGGGGTGGGGGGGCTGAATGGCCTCCTGTGTGTGTGCCAGCCATAACCAGGCCCCTAAAGTATTCTCATCCCATTTCCCAGCCTTCGACACCTGGGCATTGCAAGTGCACATCTGGACCCATCTGGGATGTTCTGAGGGCTTTCTGCCGCTCCCACCCATTCAGCCAGTGAGTGCCAGATTCCCAGCGCCCTCTGGGTGAATACGTTTCCCTCTGGTCCCCTCGGAACGTTCGCTTGTGCTTGGTCTCTCTCTCTCTCTCCGTGGATGCTGCCTGACCTATTGGGATCTCCAGCGTTTGCAGTTGACCGAGTTGGGAGCTGGGCACACAGCGAATGGACTGATTCTCTCTTTGGGTGTGACAAGGCTGGTAACAAAACAGGCACGATTGCATAACTGCACAGGTGTGGTTTAGCCTGCAACAATGCGAACTAACCACATGTCACTGACAGTGCCATTTTGATCAAAGCAGATAGACGGCGAGCTTTCTGATCGCAAGGCTAGAACACACCCTTCCGCTCCTTAACATCGACGGGAATTCCCATTCCTGCAAAGCAGAGCAAACCTTTGCTCACAGGTTCTTCCTCAGCACTGGGAGTCAGGAATGATACCAATCTGATCCCAGACTGCTTCTCAAGTGACAGGGGTTCAAATCTCATCCCTGCTGGCGCAATTAGAACTGAAAACTAAACACTAAGTGACTGCTTTCAAAACTCCGAAAGAACTGCAGATGCTGTAAATCGGAATCAAAAACAAAGCTTGCTGGCAAAGCTCAGTGGTTCGCACTGTGTCAGGGACCCGGCTTCGAGCCCACCCTCAGGCGGCTGTCTGTGTGGAGTTTGCACGTTCTCCCCGTGTTCTGCGTGGGTTTCCTCCGGGTGCTCCGGTTTCCTCCCACAGCCTCAAGTCTGTCCTGAGGCAGGGTCACTCGACCGGCAACGTTAGCTCTGATTTCTCTCCACAGGTACCTGCCCGACCTGCTGAGCTTTGCCAGCCACTTCTGTTTGTGATGTTAAAGATTCCATCTGGTTCACGAATGTCCTTCAGGGCAGAGAGTCAGACGACAGCCCGGAAACAGAGCCTTCGGCCTAATCGCTCCCTGCCGACCACAGTCCCAAACTGAACGAGTCCCACATGCCTGCTTCCAGCCCATCTCCCTGCAAACCTATTCATATACTTGTCCAAATGTCTGTTAAACATTAGAATTGTAGCCACATCTACCACCTCCTTTGGAAGCTCATTCGACACACGAACCAACTTAAAAATATGCTCCCTCCCTCATCTTGAATTCCCTCATATGAGGGAAATGATCCTTTGCTATTCACCAGGTCTATACCCCTTGTGATTTTATAAACCTTTATAAGGTCACCCCTCAACCTCCTACGCTCCAGGGGCAAAAGTCCCAGCCTCTCCTTCTAACTCAAACCCTCCATACCCGGCAACATCCTGGTAAATCACTTCTGAACCCTCTCCAGCTTAGTAATGTCCTTCCTATAACAGGGTGACCAAAACTGGACACAGTATTCCAGAAGAGGCCTCACCTACGTCCTGTACAACCTCAACATGACGTCCCCAACTCCGATACTCAAACATCCGAACATTAAAGGCAAGCATGCTAAACACCTCCTTAACTACCCTGTCCACATGTGACGCATACGTCAAAGAATGATGTCCCTGAACGTTACCTCTGGGACAGAAGACTGTGTTTTCACACCCACTTGTGTGTTGCTTGATGAGAAATATCTGTAAAGTGAGTGCAGGAAGGTTGACTTTGTGTTTTGAAAAGCTAAAACCCATCTGGATCACCAGCCCCCTTTCGGGAAAGATATCGACTGTCCTTGCCCAGCCTGGCTTACATGGAACTTGCTGGCAACGTGGGAGACTCTCAGCTGCCTGTTTCAGGGGCATCGAGGGGCATAGAACAGTACAGCTCAGGAAGGGGCCCTTTGGCACATGGCGTTGTGCCAAACATGATGCCAACTAATCACTGCTCCCTTAGTCCATATCCCTCTATTTCTTGGTGGCATGGTGGCTCAGCGGTTAGCACTGTCTGTGGGGAATTTGCAAATTCTCCCTGTGTCTGTGTGGGTTTCCTCCCACACTCCAAAGATGTGCAGTTTAGGGTGGATTGGCCATGGGAAATTACTCATAGTGCCCAGGGATGGGCAGTTTAGGGTGGATTGGCCATGGGAAATTACCCATAGTGCCCAGGGATGTGCAGGTTAGGGTGGATTGGCCGTGCTAAATTACCCATAGTGCTCAGGGATGTGCAGATTAGGGTGGATTGGCCATGCTAAATTATCCCATAGTGCCCAGAAATGTGCAGGTTAGGGTGGATTGGCCATGCTAAATTGTCCCATAGTGCCCAGAAATGTGCAGGTTAGGGTGGATTGGCCATGCTAAATTGTCCCATAGTGCCCAGAAATGTGCAGGTCAGGGTGGATTGGCCATGCTAAATTGTCCCATAGTGTCCAGGGATGTGCAGGTTAGGGTGGATTGGCCATGCTAAATTGTCCCATAGTGCCCAGGGATGTGCAGGTTAGGGTGGATTGGCCATGCTAAATTGTCCCATAGTGCCCAGGGATGTGCAAGTTAGGGTGGATTGGCCGTGCTAAATTGTCCCATAGTGTCCAGGGATGTGCAGGTTAGGGTGGATTGGCCATGCTAAATTGTCCCATAGTGTCCAGGGATGTGCAGGTTAGGGTGGATTGGCCATGCTAAATTGTCCCATAGTGCCCAGGGATGTGCAAGTTAGGGTGGATTGGCCATGCTAAATTACCCATAGTGCCCAGGGATGTGCAGCTTAGGGTTGATTGGCCGATCTAAATTACCCATAGTGCTCGGGGGGGGCGGTGTAGGGAATTAAGTTGCAGTTAACATGGGTGGGGACAAACTGAGACAAGCAAATATACCAGATGACTTTTTTTAAAAATCCGATCATGGGATGTTGACGTCACTGGCTGACTAATGTCTTGCCCATCCCTAGTTGCCCCCTTGAGAAGGTGGGAGTGAGCTGCTATCTTGAACCGCTGCAGTCCGTGTGCAGTGCGTTGACCTACAATGCCCTGAAGGTGGGAATTCCGGGATTTTGACCCAGCGATGGTGCAGGAATGGTGGGGTATTGAGATGGCTAGCCAGGACGGTGCCAAACAGCCCAGGAGTTGTAAGGCTGGGAGAGTCTTCTCACTTACACACCTTGGTGCACAGAAACTGTCGAAAGTTCCCTCGGGGGATTGAATGAGCAGAGAGACGCCGTGATGGCAGAGACAGCAAGGGGGAAAGAGTACACGAAGGAGGAAGTTAAATGGGTGGGGAGGGTCAGTGATGGGCTGTGTGTTTATATGGGGCTGTGGGCGGGGGATTAAATGGGTGGAGAGGGTCAGTGATGGGGGTGTGTTTATATGGGGCTGTGGGCGGGGGATTAAATGGGTGGAGAGGGTCAGTGATGGGGGTGTGTGTTTATATGGGGCTGTGGGAGGGGGATTAAATGGGTGGGGAGGGTCAGTGATGGGGTGTGTGTTTATATGGGGCTGTGGGAGGGGGATTAAATGGGTGGGGAGGGTCAGTGATGGGGGTGTGTTTATATGGGGCTGTGGGAGGGGGATTAAATGGGTGGATAGGGTCAGTGATGGGGTGTGTGTTTATATGGGGCTGTGGGAGGGGGATTAAATGGGTGGGGAGGGTCAGTGATGGGGGTGTGTTTATATGGGGCTGTGGGAGGGGGATTAAATGGGTGGATAGGGTCAGTGATGGGGTGTGTGTTTATATGGGGCTGTGGGAGGGGGATTAAATGGGTGGGGAGGGTCAGTGATGGGGGATGTGGTTATATGGGGCTGTGGGAGGGGATTAAATGGGTGGGGAGGGTCAGTGATGGGGTGTGTGTTTATATGGGGCTGTGGGAGGGGGACTAAATGGGTGGATAGGGTCAGTGATGGGGTGTGTGTTTATATGGGGCTGTGGGAGGGGATTAAATTGGTGGGGAGGGTCAGTGATGGGGGATGTGTTTATATGGGGCTGTGGGAGGGGGATTAAATGGGTGGGGAGGGTCAGTGATGGGGTGTGTGTTTATATGGGGCTGTGGGAGGGGATTAAATGGGTGGGGAGGGTCAGTGATGGGGTGTGTTTATATGGGGCTGTGGGAGGGGATTAAATGGGTGAATAGGGTCAGTGATGGGATGTATGTTTATATGGGGCTGTGGGAGGGGATTAAATGGGTGGGGAAGGTCAGTGATGGGGGAAGTGTTTATACAGGGGTGTGGGAGGGGGATTAAATGGGTGGGGAAGGTCAGTGATGGGGTGTGTGTTTATAGGGGGCTGTGGGAGGGGATTAAATGGGTGGGGAGGGTCAGTGATGGGGTGTGTGTTTATATGGGGCTTTGGGAGGGGATTAAATGGGTGGGGAGAGTCAGTGATGGGGGATGTGTTTATATGGGCTGTGGGAGGGGATTAAATGGGTGGGGAGGGTCAGTGATGGGGTGTGTGTTTATATGGGCCTGTGGGAGGGGGATTAAATGGGTGGATAGGGTCAGTGATGGGGTGTGTGTTTATATGGGGCTGTGGGAGGGGGATTAAATGGGTGGATAGGGTCAGTGATGGTGTGTGTGTTTATATGGGCCTGTGGGAGGGGGATTAAATGGGTGGATAGGGTCAGTGATGGGGTGTGTGTTTATATGGGGCTGTGGGAGGGGATTAAATGGGTGGGTAGGGTCAGTGATTGGGTGTGTGTTTATATGGGCCTGTGGGACGGGGATTAAATGGGTGGATAGGGTCAGTGATGGGGGATGTGTTTTTATGGGGATGTGGGAGGGGTATTAAATGCGTGGGGAGTGTCAGTGATGGTGTATGTGTTTATATGGGGCTGTGGGAGGGGGATTAAATGGGTGGATAGTGTCAGTGATGGGGGATGTGTTTATATGGGACTGTGGGAGGGGATTAAATGGGTGGGGAGGGTCAGTGATGGGGTGTGTTTATATGGGGCTTTGGGAGGGGATTAAATGGGTGAATAGGGTCAGTGATGGGATGTATGTTTATATGGGGCTGTGGGAGGGGATTAAATGGGTGGGGAAGGTCAGTGATGGGGGAAGTGTTTATACAGGGGTGTGGGAGGGGGATTAAATGGGTGGGGAGGGTCAGTGATGGGGTGTGTGTTTATAGGGGGCTGTGGGAGGGGATTAAATGGGTGGGGAAGGTCAGTGATGGGGGAAGTGTTTATACAGGGGTGTGGGAGGGGGATTAAATGGGTGGGGAGGGTCAGTGATGGGGTGTGTGTTTATAGGGGGCTGTGGGAGGGGATTAAATGGGTGGGGAGGGTCAGTGATGGGGTGTGTGTTTATATGGGGCTGTGGGAGGGGATTAAATGGGTGGGGAGGGCAGTGATGGGGGATGTGTTTATATGGGGTAGTGAGAGGGGGATTAAATGGGTGGGGAGGGTCAGTGATGGGGGATGTGTTTATATGGGCCTGTGGGACGGGGATTAAGTGGGTGGATAGGGTCAGTGATTGGGGGTATGTTTATATGGGGCTGTGTGAGGGGGTTAAATGGGTGGATAGGGTCAGTGATGGGGTGTGTGTTTATATGGGGCTGTGGGAGGGGGATTAAATGGGTGGATAGGGTCAGTGATGGGGTGTGTGTTTATATGGGGCTGTGGGAGGGGGATTAAATGGGTGGATAGGGTCAGTGATGGGGTGTGTGTTTATATGGGGCTGTGGGAGGGGGATTAAATGGGTGGATAGGGTCAGTGATGGTGTGTGTGTTTATATGGGCTTGTGGGAGGGGGATTAAATGGGTGGATAGGGTCAGTGATGGGGTGTGTGTTTATATGGGGCTGTGGGAGGGGATTAAATGGGTGGGTAGGGTCAGTGATTGGGTGTGTGTTTATATGGGCCTGTGGGACGGGGATTAAATGGGTGGATAGGGTCAGTGATGGGGGATGTGTTTTTATGGGGATGTGGGAGGGGTATTAAATGCGTGGGGAGTGTCAGTGATGGTGTATGTGTTTATATGGGGCTGTGGGAGGGGGATTAAATGGGTGGATAGTGTCAGTGATGGGGGATGTGTTTATATGGGATTGTGGGAGGGGATTAAATGGGTGGGGAGGGTCAGTGATGGGGTGTGTTTATATGGGGCTGTGGGAGGGGATTAAATGGGTGAATAGGGTCAGTGATGGGATGTATGTTTATATGGGGCTGTGGGAGGGGATTAAATGGGTGGGGAAGGTCAGTGATGGGGGAAGTGTTTATACAGGGGTGTGGGAGGGGGATTAAATGGGTGGGGAGGGTCAGTGATGGGGTGTGTGTTTATAGGGGGCTGTGGGAGGGGATTAAATGGGTGGGGAGGGTCAGTGATGGGGTGTGTGTTTATATGGGGCTTTGGGAGGGGATT
Organism: Chiloscyllium plagiosum; assembly: GCF_037043375.1. Taxonomy (NCBI): domain Eukaryota; kingdom Metazoa; phylum Chordata; class Chondrichthyes; order Orectolobiformes; family Hemiscylliidae; genus Chiloscyllium; species Chiloscyllium plagiosum. The sequence continues at coordinate 13,238,808 of NW_028270191.1, read as the reverse complement.
AAATGGGTGGGGAGAGTCAGTGATGGGGGATGTGTTTATATGGGCTGTGGGAGGGGATTAAATGGGTGGGGTGGGTCAGTGATGGGGTGTGTGTTTATATGGGGCTGTGGGAGGGGATTAAATGGGTAGGGAGGGCAGTGATGGGGGATGTGTTTATATGGGGTAGTGAGAGGGGGATTAAATGGGTGGGGAGGGTCAGTGATGGGGGATGTGTTTATATGGGCCTGTGGGACGGGGATTAAGTGGGTGAATAGGGTCAGTGATTGGGGGTATGTTTATATGGGGCTGTGTGAGGGGGTTAAATGGGTGGATAGGGTCAGTGATGGGGTGTGTGTTTATATGGGGCTGTGGGAGGGGGATTAAATGGGTGGATAGGATCAGTGATGGGGTGTGTGTTTATATGGGGCTGTGGGAGGGGGATTAAATGGGTGGGGAGGGTCAGTGATGGGGGATGTGTTTATATGGGCCTGTGGGAGGGGGATTAAATGGGTGGATAGGGTCAGTGATGGGGTATGTGTTTATATGGGGCTGTGGGAGGGGGATTAAATGGGTGGGGTGGGGTGGGTCAGTGATGGGTTGTGTGTTTATATGGGGCTGTGGGAGGGGGATTAAATGGGTGGGGAGGGTCAGTGATGGGGGATGTGTGTTTATATGGGGCTGTGGGAGGGGGAATTAAATGGGTGGGGTGTGTCAGTGATTGGGGGTATGTTTATATGGGGCTGTGTGAGGGGGTTAAATGGGTGGATAGGGTCAGTGATGGGGTGTGTGTTTATATGGGGCTGTGGGAGGGGGATTAAATGGGTGGATAGGGTCAGTATGGGGGATGTGTTTATATGGGGCTGTGGGAGGTGGATTAAATGGGTGGGGAGGGTCAGTGATGGGGGATGTGTTTATATGGGGCTGTGGGAGGGGGATTAAATGGGTGGGGAGGGTCAGTGATGGGGTGTGTGTTTATAGGGAGCTGTGGGAGCGGGATTAAATGGGTGGGGAGGGTCAGTGATGGGGTGTGTGTTTATAGGGGGCTGTGGGAGGGGATTAAATGGGTGGGGTGGGTCAGTGATGGGGTGTGTGTTTATATGGGGCTGTGGGAGGGGATTAAATGGGTGGGGAGGGCAGTGATGGGGGATGTGTTTATATGGGGTAGTGAGAGGGGGATTAAATGGGTGGATAGGGTCAGTGATGGGGGATGTATTTATAGGGGGCTGTGGGAGGGGATTAAATGGGTGGGGAGGGTCTGTGATGGGGGATGTGTTTATCTGGGGCTGTGGGAGGGGATTAAATGGGTGGGGAGGGTCAGTGATGGGGTGATGGGTTTATATGGGGCTGTGGGAGGGGGATTAAATGGGTGGGGAGGGTCAGTGATGGGGGATGGGTTTATATGGGGCTGTGGGAGGGGATTAAATGGGTGGGGAGGGTCAGTGATGGGGGAAGTGTTTATATGGGGCTGTGGGAGGGGGATTAAATGGGCGGAGAGGGTCAGTGATGGGGGAGAGTATCCACTATTCCAGTTGAAGGGAAACCCTTCGAGGCGCTGTCCTGATAGGGGACATAAAGCTTCGCTGCCAATGTCGTTCCCAGGGCTTGGCGTAAAGGGTGCGGTGTTACTTGGACAAGTACACTGAAGTGATGTGAGGTGGGATTATGGGTATCGCCATGGTGATGGTTGTTCCATTCTGACCTATGACCTCTCGTTGTGAAGCCCGGGTGTGTGAAAGTACCACTGACCCGCTCCTCAATTCCACCTCATTGCTTTGGTTGTCTTTGTGGAATTTGAAAGAAACAAGTTTTCAAGTTAGAGCCATGAAAAGTCATATTCAAAAACCATTTCAAAACCCCTCCCCCTGGCCCCCCTTGCTCATGGTGCTTCCATTAGCTTTCTCTTGTGCTTGTTCAATGGCCCGGTTGGATTTGGAACATAGAACATCGAAAGGTCCAGCACAGAACAGGCCCTGCAGCCCACAATGTTGTGCCGGGGATTAATCCTCATGTAAAATAAAATAGCCTAACCTACGCACCCCTCAATTCACTGCTGTCCATGTGCATGTCCAGCAATCGCTTAAATGTCTCTAATGACTCTGCTTCCACCCCCACCGCTAGCAACGCATTCCACGCATTCACAACTCTCTGCGTAGAGAACCTACCTCTGACGTCTCCTCTATACCTTCCTCCTAATATCTTAAAACTACAACCCCTCGTACCAGCCAACCCTGCCCTGGGGAAAAGTCTCTGGCTATTGACTCTATCCATGCCCCTCAATACCATGTGTACCTCGATCAGGTCACCTCTCTTCCTCCTTCCCTCCAGAGAGAAAAGTCTGAGCTTAGCCAACCTCTCTTCGTAAGACAAGCCCTCCAGTCCAGGCAGTATCCTGATAAACCTTCCTTGCACCCTCTCCAAAGCCCCTATAATAGGGCGACCAGAACTGGACATCATATTCCAAGTGTGGTCTCACCTGGGTCTTGTAGAGCTCTAGCAAAACCTCGTGGCTCTGAAACTCAATCCCCCCGTTAATGAAAGCCAAAAATAACCATATGCTTTCTTAACAACCCTATCCACTTGGGTGGCAACTTTGAGGGATCTATGTACTTGCACACCCAGATCCCTCTGTTCCTCCACACTGCCAAGAATCCTGTCTTTAATCCTATATTCAGCATTCGAGTTCGACCTTCCAAAATGCATCACTTCACATTTATCCAGGTTGAACTCCATCTGCCATTTCTCAGCCCAGCTCTGCATCCTGGCTATGTCTCACTGCAGCCTGCAATAGCCCTCGATACTATCAACGGCACCTCCAACCTTTGTGTCATCTGCAAATTTACTAACCCACCCCTCAACCTCCTCATCCAAGTCACTTATTAAAACGATAAAGAGCAGAGGCCCAAGAATAGAGCCCTGCGGGATACCACTCAACACTGACCTCCAGGCAGAATACTTTCCATCTACACCCACTCTCTGCCTTCTGTCAGCCAACCAATTCTGAATCCAGATAGCCAAATCTCCCTGTATCCCATACTTCCTGACTTTATGAATGAGCCTACCATGGGGAGCCTTATCAAGTGCTTTGCTGAAGTCCATATACACCACATCCACTGCTCAACCTTTGTCGACCTGTCTCGTCACCTCCTCAAAGAACTCAATAACATTAGTTAGGCATGACCTGCCCCTCACAAAGCCATGCTGACTGCCTTTAATCACACTATGCTTTTCCAAATACTCATAAATCCTATCCCTCAGAATTCTTTCCAAAACCATGCTGACCATAGATGTAAGACTGACTGGTCTGTAATTGCCAGGGATTTTCCTATTACATTTCTTGAAAAGAGGAACAACATTCGCCTCCCTCCAATCCTCCGGTACGACTCCCATGGAGAGTGAGGAGGCAAGGATCTTCACCAGCAGCTCAGCAACCTCCTTTCTCACTTCCCAGAGTGACCGAGGATAAATCTGGTCTGGCCCTGGGGACTTATCAATCTTAATGTTTGATTGATTATAGCCACACGTACCGAGATACAGTGAAAAGTATTGTACTGCGTGCTGTCCAGATAAATCCTGCCTCACACAAGTACACCAGGGTGAGAGAACAGAACGCAGAATATAGTGTTACAGAGAAGGTGCAGAGAAAGATCACCTCTACTGTACGAGCGATCTAATATATAAGCCTGATAACAGCAGGGAAGAAGCTGTTCCTGAATCTGTTGGTACGTGTTTTCAAACTTTTGTATCTTCTGCCCGAGGGAAGAGGGGGGAAGAGAGTGTCCCCGGGGTGGGAGGGGTCTTTGATGATGTTGACTGCCTTCCCGGGGCAGTGGGAAGGGTCGAAGGAGTGGGTGATTCGGTGATTGATTCGAACAGAGTTTCTCCAGGCTATGGTGACTTTGTCCCTCCCGGCTTGCCGTATTTTATTTGCTTTCCCCTTGCTGTGACACAGCCCCTGGTGGCCAGTGGTGGTGGGTTCATTGTCACTTGGTTGTTGTCGTGACCCACGGGTCTGTCCCCGGCATGCTGCAGGGCTCCATCTCATCTGCACACCGGGCAGTTTACAACCTTCTGGTCTCAAGATGGAGTTCAACACCTTCGCACTGTGAGCCCACTCCTTCCTCTTCTTTTAGCTTTGTTTGTTGCATTCTCTATCACCCTCCCTCCCCCCTCCCACCCCAGTGGGACTGTCTGTCCTTCCTAGTCTGGCTGGTAGACCCACCATTGTCCTGCCATTCTCACATTAGAACACAGAACATTACAGTGTAGCACTATCAACACCCTTTCTCCACACCCCCACCCCCTCCATTATTGCATAAATGTTGCCCCCTCCACACTTCACGTCAGCTCTGATGAAGACTCATCTGGACTGGAAACGTTAGCTTGCTCTCTCCCCATGGATGTTGCCTGAGCCCACTATGATCTCCACTGTTTGTTGCTTTCAGTACATCTGCACTAAGTTGCTCCTCGATAATAGGGCCAGACATCACCCGATGCCAGGTTATAATCATGCTTTGCGCCGAAATAAACCTGTTGGGGCTGTAACCGGGGGGGGCGGTGTGACCTCTGACCTTGCCCACCCCAATCCAACACTGGCCCACACGACCTGGCATCGGAGCTTGCCCGGTCGGCTAATGGGCAGGAAAATGGTCCAGATTGGGAAAAGATAAAAACTGGTGTTTGTGTTAAGCTATCGATTTCCAATCAAAAAAAAAAAAAACCCCCCTCGTCAATCTCTGCACATCGTGTGCGGCGTGTTGTCAGTCTGTTCGAGAGAGAGAGAGAGAGAGAGGGGTGGGCAGAGAGCACGTTTGGAAGGTCCCCCATCGATGAGTCACGACAGGCTGTTTCCAAAGGAAACGTTTCCTGAGTATCTCCGAGGGAGGTGAATATTCCCATCAGCACTTTCGATACTTCAAAACGGGACATTGTGTGAAAACCACATCAGCTCCTCGTGAAATGAATGACTTGAAGCAGCCAGGATGGATGTGGGGCTGTAATGAGAGGTTTGGAGTTTTTCTCTTTTGATGACGGTTGGTTGGTGGCAATGACCTCCCTTACTGGCTTTGATCATGGTGACATGGGTGCTGTTTCATGTGGTCATCTGTCTGGGCTG
>NW_028270191.1:13186216-13226216 GCF_037043375.1 Chiloscyllium plagiosum | reverse complement strand
GGTTACAGGGATAGGGGAGGGAGGTGGAGCTGGGTGGGATGCTCTTCGGAGGGTCAGTGTGGACTTGATGGGCCAAATGGCCTGTTTTCACACTATCGGGATTCTCTGATAACTATTAAACTGGTGCTCCCTGACTCAACACCGGCACTCCCCACAAGCCTTTCGATTCTGGTCTGACAACTGGTTTCCACCCCCCCCCCCCCACCCCGCCCGCAAACTGGACCCGAAAACATTTCAACCCAAACCACCACTCTGCCCATCTGTGGCCTGAGCTTCACCCTGTCTGAACACACAGCCCCTCCCTGACCAGCCTTACCACCTTCCCCCCCCCCCCCCCCCACCCCACACCCTCTGCCACTGGAACCAACTGCCCCCTCCGCCCACCTACCCTAGCGCTCATTCACTTCGCTGGCACCCATGGCATCTTCACCCTCCTGGCATTCCACCCACCTGACGTGCTACTAACCTTCATCTGCCTGGTACTAAGCTTGCCCCCCATGCCCCACAGCTGCCACTCACCAGGGGCACTATCACCCCTCATGCCCACCTGGCAGCTTACCTGACACACCTAGATGTCTGCAGCAGCTGGGTGCAGCTCCTTGCAAGTTTCCTTCCTGCTGCATTTTGTAAATTCCTGGGCAGGTTCAGAACAGGAGACCCCTGTCCTGGACTCCCCAGTGCAGAAGAAATCCAAAAGCTAATTTTTCTCCCGATCAGGATCAGAAACAGTGCTTCAGACCTTGAGTGGCTGTTCCTACTGCATCCAAGTCATTGATCTCCATCGTGCTGTGAGCAGCTGTGGCCCTAGCACTGCAGCATCGGAACAGCCTGCCATCCTGTGAATGACTCATTTATCCTACTTTCTGCTTTCATCTGTAAACCGGCTCTCCATCCGAATGTAGCAGCCCATTTCCACACACTCAAATGTTGTTTCTCTGAGCTCCTGTCTGGGGCCTGATCAAAGGCATTCGGAAATTCCAAAAACACCCACATTCACTCACGCTACCAGTCCCCCAAAAACCTTCAAGTCTCTCAAACTTGTTTTGCATAAATCAGCGTTGATGCTGTCCAGATTTACCATTCTTTGCAACATACTCTAACAATTTGCCAACCATTGATGTCAAATGATCTGATCTGTGGTTCTCCACGCTCCCTCTCCCTCCCTCCTTGAACAGTGTGGTAACATTTGTGAGTTTCTGATCCACAGGAACCTTTTCAGAATCAATAGAATTCTGCACGCTATTCGCGAATGCACCCACCATCTCTCTAGTCAGCTCCCTCCACACTCTGCGTTGAAGCTCATCTCATCAACCTTCAATCCAGTTTACTTTTGAAGTTAGAATCCGTGGAAACAGGCCATTCGGCCCATCAGCTCCACACGGCCCCTCTGAAAAGCGTTCCACCCAGACCTCCTCCCCTGTAACCCTGCATTTCCCGTGGCTAACCCACCCTATGGGTAATTTAGCATGGCCAATCCACCCTAACCTGCACATCCCTGGACACTATGGGACAATTTAGCATGGCCAATCCACCTTAACCTGCACATCCCTGGGCACTATGGGACAATTTAGCATGGCCAATCCACCCTGACCTGCACATCCCTGGACACTATGGGACAATTTAGCATGGCCAATCCACCCTAACCTACACATCCCTGGACACTATGGGACAATTTAGCACGGCCAATCCACCCTGACCTGCATATCCCTGGGCACTATGGGACAATTTAGCATGGCCAATCCACCCTGACCTGCACATCCCTGGGCACTATGGGACAATTTAGCATGGCCAACCCACCCTGACCTGCATATCCCTGGGCACTATGGGACAATTTAGCATGGCCAATCCACCCTGACCTGCATATCCCTGGGCACTATGGGACAATTTAGCATGGCCAACCCACCCTGACCTGCATATCCCTGGGCACTATGGGACAATTTAGCATGGCCAATCCACCCTAACCTGCACATCCCTGGACACTATGGGACAATTTAGCATGGCCAATCCACCCTGACCTGCATATCCCTGGGCACTATGGGACAATTTAGCATGGCCAATCCACCCTAACCTGCACATCCCTGGGCACTATGGGACAATTTAGCATGGCCAATCCACCCTGACCTGCATATCCCTGGACACTATGGGACAATTTAGCATGGCCAATCCACCCTGACCTGCATATCCCTGGACACTATGGGACAATTTAGCATGGCCAATCCATCCTAACCTACACATCCCTGGGTACTATGGGTAATTTAGCACGGCCAATCCACCCTAACCTGCACATCCCTGGGCACTATGGGTAATTTAGCACGGCCAATCCACCCTAACCTGCACATCCCTGGACACTACGTGACAATTTAGCACGGCCAATCCACCCTAACCTGCACATCCCTGGGCACTATGGGTAATTTAGCATGGCCAATCCACCGTAACCTGCACATCTTTGGACTGTGGGAGGAAACCGGAGCACACGGAGGAAACCCACGCAGACATGGGGAGAATGTGCAAACACCACACAGACAGTCACCTGAGGGCTGGAATCGAACCCGGGTCCCTGGCACTGTGAGGCAGCAGTGCTAACCACTGAGCCACCGTGCTGCCACAATAAGGGTCACTGGACCCAAAACGATAACTCTGATTTCTCTTCACAGATGGTGGCAGACCTGCTGAGCTTTTCCAGAAATTTCTCTTTTTATAACTTTTTGAGTACTCCCTCTTTAACAATACTGATTTATTTTAGCTCTTCAGTTATGCAAGCTCCTTGGTCGCCCACTATTTCTGAAACATTTTCTGTATTGTCTGTAAATACTAGCCATTGTCTATCTTTTCCCAATCCACCCTCGCCAACTTGTCCCCATACCCTCAGAGTTTGCGTTATTCAGATTTTAAGGCCCGAGTTTCAGAATGAGCTATATCACCTTCAAACATAATGTCAAATTATGTCATGTTATGATCACTATTTCCCAAACGTTCGTTTGCAGCGCAGTTATTAATTCACCCTTTCTCATTACATAATACCGAATCTAAAACGACTTGATTCCTCATTGGCACATAGAGTCATCCAGTCATAGAGATGTACAGCACAGTAACACACCCTTCGGTCCAACTCGTCCATGCCGACCAGATATCCCGACCCAATCTCGTCTCATTTTCCAGTACCCCGCCTCTAACTCTATATCCTCTAACCTCTTAGGGCATAGGTTTAGGGTGAGAGGGGAAAGATTTAAAAGAGACCTAAAGGGCAACTTTTTCACACAGAGGGTGGTACGTGTATGGAATGAGCTGCCAGAGGAAGTGGTGGAGGCTGGTACAATTACAACATTTAAGAGGCATTTGGATGGGTATATGAATAGGAAGGGTTTGGAGGGATATGGGCCGGGTGCTGGCAGGTGGGACTAGATTGGGTTGGGATATCTGGTCGGTATGGACGGGTTGGACCGAAGGGTCTGTTTCCATGCTGGACATCTCTATGACTCTATTCATATACCCATGCAGATGGCTTTTAAATGTTGCAATTGTACCAGCCTCCACCACATCCTCTGGCAGCTCATTCCATACACATACCACCCTCTGTGTGAAAAAGTTGCCCCTCAGGTCCCTTTGAAATCTTTACCATCTCGCCTTAAACCCATGCCCTCGAGTTTGGACCCCACCCCCACTTCAGTGAAAACATCCTCCCCGTGGGTTTGCGTGGGTTTCCTCCGGGTGCTCCGGTTTCCTCCCACAGTCCAAAGATGTGTAGGTTAGGTGAGTTGGCCGTGCTAAATTGCCCGTAGTGTTAGGTGTAGGGGAATGGGTCTGGGTGGATTGCTCTTCGGCGGGTCGGTGTGGACTTGTTGGGCCGAAGGGCCTGTTTCCACACTGTAGGGAATCTAATCTAAAAAAAACCATATCCTTGCCCCCTCACAAAAGATGAAAGATTATCAGAGGTCAACAGAAATGTAGAGTCGAGATTAAAACCAGAAGAGCCATGATCTCATTGGATGGCCGGGATAGGCTTGAAGGGCCGAGTGGCCTCCTCTTGTTTCCTTGTTCATGAACAGCAGTAGTTACAGCACAAACCCATCAGCTTGTATATTCGCAAGCTCTGTCTTCGGAGCAAAGTACAGGCAGCAGGAAAGGCCCATTGACCCAAGATAACCAATTACCACACTGACAGACAGCAGCCAGCACCAATCGCCGGATTTCCAGCTGCTTTTCCAGTGACACATCCATGAGAAGCCTCCTCCCTCATTGCTATGTGCTCTCCAGCTCAGTGCTTACTGCATCTCTGTCAAATTTCTGTCGCACTGGCTTGAGAGTGCTTAATGGGTCCTGCTGGGAAATTTGTCAAGAGCATGTTGAAAATAACGCAAGGGAGAATTTCACTGGGTCCCCTCCCCTCCCCGTAAAGCTGCGGCTGTACAGGATATTGGTTCGGCCACTTTTGGAATACTACATTCAGTTCTGGTCTTATCGGAAGGACATTGTGAAACTTGAAACGCGTTCAGAAAAGATTTACAAAGATGTTGCCAGGGTTGGAGGATTTGAGCTACAGGGAGAGGCTGAACAGGCTGGGGCTGTTTTCCCTGGAGCGTCGGAGGCTGAGGGGTGACCTTAGAGAAGTTTATGGATAGGGTAAATAGGCAAAAGTCTTTTAAAATAAAAGCAAATTACTGCGGATGCTGGAATCTGAAACCAAAAGAGAAAATGCTGGAAAATCTCAGCAGGTCTGGCAGCACCTGTAAGGAGAGAAAAGAGCTGACGTTTCGAGTCTAACTGACCCTTTGTCAAAGACAAAGTCTTTTCCCTGGGGTGGGGGAATCCAGAATGACAGAGCATAGGTTTAGGGTGAGAGGGGAAAGATTTAAAAGGGACCTAAGGGGCAACTTTTTCACACAGAGGGTGGTACGTGTATGGAATGAGCTGCCAGAGGAAGTGGTGGAGGCTGGTACAATTACAACATTTAAGAGGCATTTGGATGGGTATATGAATAGGAAGGGTTTGGAGGGATATGGGCCGGGTGCTGGCAGGTGGGACTAGATTGGGTTGGGATATCTGGTCAGCATGGACGGGATGGACCGAAGGGTCTGTTTCCGTGCTGTACATCTCTATGGCCATGAAACTGTCAACTGGCAGGCCCTACTCCTGATCACACTCGAGTACCATTCTACAGCTGGCACACTGCCCCTCAGGGATTCCTCTGGATCTCTCAGTGTGTGAGGTGGCAGTGCCACACTGTGCCTGGTTTACTGATCCTGGCTCCTTCACGTCCAGGAGGACACCCATGGCAAATCCCGGACTGTACCTCGGGATGGTGATAGAGGAGACTGGGGCATTAGCTCTTCTGGTCAGTACAACCATGCCAGGCTGTTCCTTTACATTAGGCTTGGTCTCACTAAGAGAGTTGTCTGATGGTGCAGTAGTGATGAGATAGCATGACTATCTGTTTAAAAAAAACAATGCAGCGCACTAAAGGGAATTGGTTATGTGATGTGAATGCCAATCCTCTAGCACTTGCTGAGTGGAACTTGCCCTGCATCTGCAGTACAGCAGTTGTTCATGTTGAACAGCCACTCAGCAGAGTGGCTCGCTTTCACAGCCTGGAGGGATGGCAGGGTGATACCCTGCAGCCTGGGTGTGTGTGTGAGAACAAGGAGCCTGGACCTGCCCTGCTCCCTCACAAGGAATCAAAATGCCAGGCACATATCATCAAATAGCGAACACTGGGATGCCCAAAAGCAGCGGGCACAAGTGGCTGGTGATCAGACATCAGCAAACAGATGGCATCCCAGTGTTTACCAAGCAGCCCCGCTGTGTGTTCACTGCTCTGAGGAACACTAGTGGCACTGTACTGGTCTCTCATTGTTTTCCACCCAAACAGTCCTCTCCTGCACTCTTGAGTGAGGTCACTGAGTTTGAAACAAAACCTGCAGCTCTGGAAAGGGCTGACTTATTGGCCGGACGAGTAATCCCCTCTGCATTTGAGAGGCGCCAGCCAGCAGGAAGAGAGGAGAAGGGGGTTTTTCAGGCGCTGGTGGGTGTTGTGTGGCTGGGAGGGGAGAAGTGGGGGGGGGAAGGTGGATCGCAGCTTTGAATAATTCCCCCCATCTGAACTGGAAACGCCAGGGTTAAGGGTAAAAGGAGCTGTGTTCAGAGCGAACGAGGAGGAAGTAAACGACAGGGAAATAGAAAGGCAAAAGTCTGAAACTGAGCGGACAAAAGCAAAAGAAATCGAAACCCCAGGCGGGATCAATCAAGTCCAGACGCAGACAAGGGATTGGGATGTCAGGGGTGAGGGGAAGCTGCAGTTCGCTCGGGGGGGGGGGGTCCTGGTGCAGCCCGATCTCTGAGAATGCCCAGCCCCAGTTAGTGCAGAGATTGCAAAACATCGTGCCCTTACCCGAGCAGGCCAGCCGTCTCAGTATCAGGGGGAAGCTGCTGCTGCTGCTGCTGCTGCTGCTGAACGCCAGAGAGAGAGAGAGAGAGGAAGGGGGAGGAGAGGAGGCAGCTCACGATATGTCAGCCCTGCCAACGGGGGCTGGTGTGTTTTGCTAATTACTCACTGCACCCAGGACACACCTCCCGGAGTCACCTCCCTAACCTCAGCACAACCCCCCCCCTGTCTCTCTCTCTCTCTCTCCCACCCCTCTCCCATACAGGGACAAGGGCCAAGTGCTGGCGAATGCATTCAGGATATCTAGTCAGCATGGAGAGGTTGGGTGTGTTTCCAATTGCTGTCCAGCTCGGTCAACAACAGCAGAAACAAAAGCACACCACAGCATTCCCCTGGGATCGCCAGCGAGTTTTCTGTTTGATTTCAGTTCAGATTCCAGTCGTTTGGCCCGGAGCAGAGTTGCTCCCACAGAGAGCTGGGCAGATCAAACGTGAACACATGGGCGTGCTGGTAGTGTCCTTACCTCTGAGTGTGCAGGTGCAGGCCCTAGCTGCTTTGGGATAGGGTGTCCTAGCACACCACCACCAACCGCCCCCCCCCCCCCCCCGAGAAATAGCTCATCCTCTGGTTTGAGTGTGGCCACTGTCAAGATGAAAGTGCCCATGAACCAGCTTGCATTTCCATCACCTGATGCACTCACTCAGAGCAAAAACCCACCCTCTTGGAGAATAGAGAGAGGCGGCCTGTTCATTTCAGAGGGGGGGGGGGTCCAAAGCTCCTGGGGGGCTGGAGTGCCGGGCTCAGGAATTACTGCACCGCCCACTATGCCGCCTTTCAGATGAAAAGGTGGCAATAGGCACTGTTCCAAAGGAGAGCTGAAAGGGGTGCCCCCCCCCCAGGTGCTCTGGCCAAGCAAATGAATCTGGGGCATGAACATCCTGCTCTTTGTGGGATCTCACTGGGCGCACACATTGGCTGCTTGCCCCTCGTACAGTAGGGGCTGCAAACAAGCTGAGGCCACAAAGGGTGCTATACCAATGCAAGTTTTTTTCTCAGTCTTTGTTGGGGGAACCTGAATGGTGTGCAACACACACTTACCATTGCACACAGGTTCTGTATATATTAACAGTTTGCGTCGATACTTTTTTTTAAACCAGAACCCAAGAAAAATGTCATCTCTCTTTGCCGAAGCTGTCTAACTGGTTATGCCTTTTCTTTCCACATTCTCGTGATGTGCATTCATTCTGATGATCCATCCTGAAGAGAATGTAAAGCATTCAGGGTGCTCCTTTCTCTCCGTCCCCTCTGCCTCGTGCCCTTGCAAGTTCCATTAACATCTGGATCACCTCCGGAAGTAGGCCTCAGGCCTGGCAGGGGCCTACCGATGAGAGGAGAGGCAGTTGGTGCTTTCGGGAAGCTGCCCAGGCCTGAAGGGGCACCCTGCAATGGGTCACCTGAGGGAGAGCTGCAGTCGGTATCAGACCACGAGAGAGCCTGATGGGAAACCAGAAAGCATTGGCCCTGACAGGGCCTACCCTCTGACTGTGTGGTGGTGGAGCGGGCCAGGCTGTGATGTCAGGTTTGCGCTGGGTGTCAAGCCAATAATGCCCAAAGAGACCAGGAGAGCCCTCTCCCTAGGGCCCTAACATTCTTTTTACCTTACCTACACGATTGCAGTGCGTGTGGGACTGCTAGCTTTCTCCTGAGCGAAAATAAGTTGCTGTGAGCGTGGGTGAGGAGTCAAAGGTCAAACATTCAGCCCACACTGCAGAGTTTAATGTGGGTTCCATTATGCCAGATGGGTTGCTATGGGAACTGAAGACAAAATGTGATTATAGATTAGGAATGGTTTTCTTATTTATATATCCATAGTGTGCACTTCCTGTGCATTTCACGCAAACTTCCTGTGTCACTTTCTTGGTCTGATTGTTTTCTTACAACCTCCTCTGATGTTGAAAGCTCCCCAGAGAGTGCTGTACATCCTTGTACCTCAGTGTCACTGAAAAATGTGTCGCTGGAAAAGCTCAGCAGGTCAGGCAGCATCCAAGGAGCAGGAGAATCGACATTTCGGGCATAAGCCCTTCTTCAGGTATGAGGAAAGTGTGTCCAGCAGGCTAAGATAAAAGGTAGGGAGGAGGGACTTGGGGGAGGGGCGTTGGGAATGCGATAGGTGGAAGGAGGTCAAGGTGAGGGTGATAGGCCGGAGTGGGGTGGGGGCAGAGAGGTCAGGAAGAAGATTGCAGGTTAGGAAGGCTGTGCTGAGTTCGAGGGTTGGGACTGAGACAAGGTGGGGGGAGGGGAAATGAGGAAACTGGAGAAATCTGAGTTCATCCCTTGTGGTTGGAGGGTTCCTAGGCGGAAGATTAGGTGCTCTTCCTCCAGCCGTCGTGTTGCTATGGTCTGGCGATGGAGGAGTCCAAGGACCTGCATGTCCTTGGTGGAGTGGGAGGGGGAGTTGAAGTGTTGAGCCACGGGGTGGTTGGGTTGGTTGGTCCGGGTGTCCCAGAGGTGTTCTCTGAAACGTTCCGCAAGTAGGCGGCCTGTCTCCCCAATATAGAGGAGGTCACATCGGGTGCAGCGGATGCAGTAAATGATGTGTGTGGAGGTGCAGGTGAATCTGTGGCGGATATGGAAGTTTCCTTTGGGGCCTTGGAGGGAGGTGAGGGGGGAGGTGTGGGCGCAAGTTTTGCGTTTCTTGCGGTTGCAGGGGAAGGTGCCGGGAGTGGAGGTTGGGTTGGTGGGGGGGTGTGGACCTGACGAGGGAGTCACGGAGGAAGTGGTCTTTTCGGAATGCTGATAGGAGAGGGGAGGGAAATATATCCCTGGTGGTGGGGTCCGTTTGGAGGTGGCGGAAATGACGGCGGATGATACGGTGTATCTGGAGGTTGGTGGGGTGGTAGGTGAGGACCAGTGGGGTTCTGTCCTGGTGGCGATTGGAGGGGCGGGGCTCAAGGGCGGAGGAGCGGGAAGTGGAGGAGATGCGGTGGAGAGCATCATCGATCACGTCTGAGGGGAAATTGTGGTCTTTGAAGAAGGAGGCCATCTGGGTTGTTCGGTATTGGAACTGGTCCTCCTGGGAACAGATGCGGTGAAGGCGAAGGAATTGGGAGTCGGTCGGTTTACAGCTACCTAGACTACACCTCCTCCCACTCTGCCCCCAGTAAAAACGCCATCCCATATTCCCTCCTCCATCGCCAACCACCAACCCAACTTCCACTCCCGGCAGCTTCCCCTGCAACCGCAAGAAATACAAAACTTGTGCCCACACCTCCCCCCTTACTTCCCTCCAAGGCCCCAAGGGATCCTTCCATATCCGCCACAAATTCACCTGCACCTCCACACACATCATTTATTGCATCCGCTGCACCCGATGTGGCCTCCTCTATATTGGGGAGACAGGCCGCCTACTTGCGGAACGTTTCAGAGAACACCTCTGGGACACCCGGACCAACCAACCCAACCGCCCCGTGGCTCAACACTTCAACTCCCCCTCCCACTCCACCAAGGATATGCAGGTCCTTGGACTCCTCCATCGCCAGACCATGTCAACACGACGGTTGGAGGAAGAACGCCTCATCTTCCGCCTAGGAACCCTCCAACCACAAGGGATGAACTCAGATTTCTCCAGTTTCCTCATTTCCCCTCCCCCCACCTTGTCTCAGTCCCAACCCTCGAACTCAGCACCACCTTCCTAATCTGCAATCTTCTTCCTGACCTCTCCGCCCCCACCCACACTCCGGCCTCTCACCCTCACCCTCACCTCCTTCCACCTATCGTACTCCCAACACCCCTCCCCCAAGTCTCTCCTCCCTACCTTTTATCTTAGCCTGCTTGGCACACTCTCCTCATTCCTGAAGAAGGGCTCATACCCGAAACGTCGATTCTCCTGCTCCTTGGATGCTGCCTGACCTGCTGCGCTTTTCCAGCAACACATTTTTCAGCTCTGATCGCCAGCATCTGCAGTTCTCACTTTCTCCTCAGGGTCACTGCCAGATGCTCACAATCACAATGGCAATGTCCTACAGGCGTTGGGAAATCTAGAGCACATTATGATCGAGTGATGATTTCTATGTGCACCCCTTTTGTGGCTCAGTGGTTAGCACTGCTGCCTCACAGCGCCAGAGACCCGGGTTCAATTCCCGCCTCAGGCGACTCTCTGTGTGGAGTTTGCACGTTCTCCCCGTGTCTGCGTGGGTTTCCTCCGGGTGCTCCGGTTTCTTCCCACAGGCCAAAGATGTGCAGGGTCAGGTGAATTAGGCAAAAGTGAGGACTGCAGATGCTGGAAACCAGAGTTTAGATCAGAGTGGTGCTGGAAAAGCACAGCCGGTCGGGCAGCATCCTGACCAAAAGCCCGAAACATCGATTTTCCTGCTCCTCGGATGCTGCCTGACCTGCTGTGCTTTTCCAGCACCACTCTGATCTAAACAAAGGTCAGGTGAATTGGCCGTGCTAAATTGCCCATTATGTTAGATGCATTAGTCAGAGGGAAATAGGTCTGGGTGGGTTACTCTTCGGAGGGTCGGTGTGGACTGGTTGGGCCGAAGGGCCTGTTTCCACACTGTAGGGGAAATCTAATCTAATCTAATCTAAAATGTCATCTTATTCTCGCAGTCTGCTTGGCTTTCCTCGATTCTGACATGCTTCAGATCAGGATTGAAGTGACTAACACTCAGTATTAGCCACTGAAACAATTAGGAGAGGATCACCTAGCGGGCTGATCCAGTTAGATTCAGACTGGGTGGATTAGGGTGGTCTGACTCCTGTGTTTAGGGCTTTAATGAAATCTGAGTGGCTTCTCCAACTTTGCAAAGTGATCGCTCCAGAAACAAGATCGAGCCCTTTTCGCTTCAGTTGCTGACAGCATCTTCAGCAGCCCTTTCGTGACCTTCATTGATGAGGCGCCAGTTCCATCACCATCCTGGGCTTTCAGAGGCCCCGCTCATGACATTCCCCCATTCCTCCGTTGCTTTGGGGAAAACAGGTGATCAGGAATGGAAGAGGTGAAGTCGGGGAGCAGTGCACACCTCCCGCCGATCCTCACAGGTCCAAAACCTGTGGGGGCTGGCCCCTTCAGCAAGGGTAAGGTTTCTGATCCATACCACACACCGTCTCCCCCTCCACCATTTCCAGTCTGAGAAGACTCAATGTTCTGAAGAAGTCCTGCCAGACTCGAAATGTTGACTCTGTTTTTCGATTAGATTCCCTACAGTGTGGAAACAGGCCCTTCGGCCCAACCAGTCCACACCGACCCTCCGAAGAGTAACCCACCCAGACCCATTCCCCTTAACCAATGAACCTAACACTACGGGAAATTTAGCATGGCCAATTCACCTGACCTGCACATCTTTGGACTGTGGGAGGAAACCAGAGCACCGGGAGGAAACCCACACAGACACGGGGAGAACGTGCAAACTCCACACAGTCAGTCGCCTGAGGCTGGAATCGAACCTGGGTCCCTGGCGCTGTGAGGCAGCAGCACCAATTCTGTCCACAGATGCCGCCAGACTGCTGAGTTTCTCCAGCAATGTCTGTGTTTGCTTAAGATTGACAGGGTCCACAGGATTTGCTTTTAACTGTTAAGATCCTTTCCCTTGACTTGTACAGCACAGGGATTTCCACCTCTTGGCTTGACTAACAAGGTGGAGGGGTGGGGAGGGGGTGGGGGGGGGGGGGAGGTCACAGGTTATCGGAGGTAGGTAAAAACAAAAGCACAGTTGTCAAGCAGAGAAGCTGAGAGTTTACTGAGGGGCTGAGTTTACTGCTGCTCCTTAATGGTATGTTCCTATGCTGATATACTCAGGGCTGTGTGTTCCTGCAGGCCCCATTTCCGGGGAATTGCAGAGGAACGTTGGACGTGGGAATTGGGAATATGGGGTGGAGGCGTTCCCTGTCTGCAGCTAAGCCAGATTAATGGGATAATGTAAAGTAAGTAAGAGGTATAATTATCTTCTCAGTAATCACCTTTGGCAATTGTATAACTCCCATGTGGCAGGCTAAGCTGACAAAACAATGTATATAATCCAATAACCACGATAAACAGCTGAATGTGGCTGCAATATCGCTGCATTATTATGCAATTTAACTCACAGTACAACCCCTCAGTAAATTGGCAACTGGAAATTGAGAACATAGGCACTCCATCGCTCTTGTCTTCGGACCAACCGATCATCGACTCATAGAAACCTTGCAATGCAGAAAGAGGCCGATCGGCCCATCCAGGCCTGGTTTTCATGGGACAGCTGGAAGTCAGTTCAGACACACAGCCATAAGGGCTCAGGCACCATTAACGTGTTGTCAGTGAGTGAGGCTAATATTGAGAATTGAGGGTTGGGAGGGGGGGGGGGTGGATGTTTGTGGATGTGGGGCCAATCAAGCGGCTGCTTTGTCCTGGATCAGTAGTCCAGAGTACCCAAGCACACAAGTGCAAAGTTCACTGTGGCAGATGATGGAATTTGAATTCAAAACACTGAAAGCTGGAATTGAAAGTCTAACGATGACCACGAATCGATTGTTGGTAAAACCCACCCAGCTCACTAATGCTGTTCAGGGAAGGAGACTGCTGTCTTTACCTGCTCTGGCCTATGTGTGACTCCAGACCTACAGCAATGTCTCTTGATGCTTAACCGCCCTTTGAAATGGCCAAGCACAACACTCAGTTGTATGAACTATTAGAAAGGAAAAAGGAATGAACCTGGACAGAGCCCCATCAACCCTGCAGGGTCCTCCTCACTACCATCTGGGGCCTAATGCCCAAACTGGGAGAGCTGTCTCACAGACTACTCCAACAACAGCCTGACATAGTCCTGCTCACGGAATCATACCTTCCAGACAATGTCCCAGACCTACCATCACCATCCCTGGATACATCCTGTCCCACCGGCAGGACAGACCCAGCTGAGGTGGGGACACAGTGGGATACAGTCGGGAGGGAGTTACTCTGGGAGTCCTCAACATTGACTCCGGGCCCCATGAAGTCTCATGGCTTCAGGTTAAACCTGGGCAAGGAACCCTCCTGCTGATTCCCACGTACCACCCTCCCTCGGCTGATGGATCGGTACTCCTCCGTGTTGAACAACACTTAGAGGAAGCACTGAGGGTGGCAAGGTCACAGAATATACCCTGGGTGGGGGATCTCAATGTCCGCCACCAAGAGTGGCTCAGCAGCAGCATTACTGATCGAGCTGGTCAGGTCCTAAAGGACATAGCTGCTACCCTGGGTCTGCGGCAGGTGGTGGGGGAACCAACAAGGGGGAAAAACATACTCAACCCCATCCTTACCAATCTGCCAGCTGCAGATGTATCTGTCCGTGATAGTCCAACAGTGACCACCACTAAGTGGGGCAGACCTCGAACAGATCGAGCAACTCAAGTCTGGGGCATCCATGAGGCACTGTGGGCCATCTGCAGCAGGAGAACTGTACTCCAGCACAACCTGCTGCATTAGGAGTTGTATTCCTGGATTGGAAATTTGCTCATGAGCTTCTACTCTTTAAGAAGGGTGGCAGAGGAAAATTATAGAGGGAATTATAGACTAGTTAGCCCTGTGTAAGGGTAAACCGATCACCTTGAAAATTTTCAGCTAATCAGGGAGAGTCCGTCTGGATTCATGAAGGGTAGGTCAGGCCTGACAAATTGCAGAGTGTTTGTGAAGAGGTGACAAAGTTGGTGGACAGAGGTAAGTGAATGGATGTTGTTTGTATGGACTTCCAGAAGGCTTTTGATAAATTCCCACACAAGACTGTTAGCTCAGGTGGAACTGAGGGCAAACTATTGACATGCATAAGAAATTGGTGGAGTGGCAGGAAACAGCGAGTGGGAATAATGGGTAAGTACTCAAATCGGCAGGAGGTGATGAACGGTATCCTGAAAGGATCTATGTCAGGGTCTCAGTTATTCACAATCTTCATTCAGGATTTGAATAATGGCATTAAAAAGTCAAATATCCAAATTTGCTGACAAAACGCAAAATTCTGCAGCAGTGTTGATGGCAGCATAAGTGGAATTGAAATGCCCATCAGCCAAGATTAAAGGGCAGAGCAGACTCGATGGGCCGAATGGCCTGACTTCCACGCCTCTGTCTTATAAAATTACAACGGGATATCGATAGATTAGGTAAATGGGCAAAGTTGTTGCAGGTGGATTTTAATGGAAGCAAGTGTGGGGCTCTCCATTTTGGATGGAAAGAGTTACCTTTTAAATGGTGTGAAGTTAAAGAGATTTGGGGGAACCAGGTGGACAACTCTTTAAAAAAAAAAATCCCAACCAGCTGCAGAAAAATCATCTCGAAGGCTAACAGAATGCTGGCTTTCACATGTGAAGGCTGGAGGAGGGGGATGCAGTCATGGCAAAACCCCAGTTCGACCCCAACTTGAATGCTTTGCGCTAATCAGGAACACGCCATTATGGACGCCTTAACCCTGGATGGAATTCAACACAGGTTTACCAAGGTGCTACCTGGACTCCGGGGTTAGGTTTGGAGGAGAGATTGGACAAATTAGGCCTTTATTCTTTAGAATTTAGGAGATCAAATCAAGGTCGTCAGAAAGCTTTCAGAACCAGGGGCAGAGCCTGAGAAACAAGGCGAGGCCATTCAGGAGAGAAAGCACTTCCACACAAAAAGGATGGTAGAGGTTTGGAATTCTCTTCCTCAAACTTCGGTCGATGCGAAGTCAATTGTTAAATTTAAATCTGAGACGGACAAATGTTTTACTAATCGAGGGTATCAAGAGATATGAGCCAAAGCAGGCAGATGGAATTAGACAGCAGTTCAACTGTGATCCTTTTCAATTATGGAATAGGCTCAAAGGGGCTGAATATTGCAGGAAGACACGCCAGGAGCAGCAGCAGGCATACCTAAAAATGGGGTGTGAAGCCACCAACCAGGGTGACTTGCATGACAAACAGGAAAAGCAGCAAGTGATAGACAGAGCTAAGCGATCCCACAACCAACGGATCAGATCTAAGCTCTGCAGTCCTGCCACATCCAAGCGGGAATGCTGGTCGCTCCACAAATATCCCCGAAAGATAAGGCAGAAGCTTTCACAGCAATCTTCAGCCAGAAGTGCTGAGTGGATGATCCATCTCGGCCTCCTCCAGTGGTCCCCAGCATCACAGATCCCAGTCTTCAGCCAATCCGATTCACTCCACGTGATATCAAGAAACGGTTGGAGACACTGGATTGGATTACTTACAGTGTGGAAACAGGCCCTTCGGCCCAACAAGTCCACACCGCCCCACCGAAGCGTAACCCACCCATACCCCTACATTTACCCCTTACCTAACTGCAAAGGCTATGGGCCCAGACAACATTCCAGCAATAGGACTAAAGACTTGTGCTCCAGAACTTGCCGCTCCCCTAGCCAAGCTGTTCCAGTACAGTTATAACACTGGCATCTACTCGACAATGTGGAAAATTGCCCAGGTATGTCCTGTACCCAAAAAGCAGGACAAATCCAACCCAGCCAATTACCGTCCCATCGGTCTACTCTCGATCATCAGGAAAGTGATGGAAGGTGCCACCAACAGTGCTATCAAGCAGCACCTGCTCAGCAATACCCTGCTCAGTGACGCCCAGTTTGAGTTCCACCAGGGTCACTCAGCTCCTGACCTCATTACAGTCTTGGGTCAAACATGGACAAAAGAGCTGAATTCCAGAGGGTGAGGGGAGAGGGACAGCCCTTGACATCAAGTGTCTGAAAGGCTGTTGGGCTTTCCAACATATTGGATGAAGGTTCTGTGCTGATTCTCTAACCACTGGGTGGGACCCTCAACAACCCAACAGTATCGCTGAGTGATTGGACTGCCAGCAAAAACCAATCAGTTTCGGGCCTGTTCTTGGACGCTGACATGACACTGTACTATCCTCTTGGGATATCTATATGGATTGCTAATATATATGTTGGCCAGTGACCACAATTCCATCCAGTCCAGGTCTCGTTTGCAAAATCTCAGACAAAGCAATAATTAGCCTTCAAATGCAGTGCATCTGATACAAATTTTGTTTTTATGAATAGATAGTTGAGAGGTATATAGATATATACCTAAACCTACAGTGCAATACAGCATATTTTAAAAACCATTTTTAGGGTGGCACGGTGGCTCAGTGGTTAGCACTGCTGCCTCACGGTGTCAGGGACCCAGGTTGGATTCCAGCCTCGGGCGGCTGTCTGTGTGGAGTTTGCACATTCTCCCCGTGTCTGCGTGGGTTTCCTCCCACAGTCCGAAGATGTGCAGGTCAGGGTGGATTGGCCATGGGAAATGCAGGGTTACAGGTCTAGGTGGGAAGCTCTTCGGAGGGTCGGTGTGGACTCAATGGGCCCGTACAGCCTGATTCCACACTGTAGGGATTCTATTAAAAACAGACGGACCTATTAATAGGAACAGACGTGGACTGGATAGCCCCCCACCCCCACCTTTGGGTCTGCTCCTCCGTTCCATGATAAAGGTAGACTTGCCGTAATGCAACACTCCTTCCTCCTGTATAAAGTATTCCCTCATCTGTACCTGCCTCCTTTCACATTGATTTCCTTTGGTGGCGATGTATACATTTCACAAATTGCTCCTGCTCAAAGGGCAACAGGTGACTCTGAAAATACTTCCATTGGCTTATCTCGAGACCAATGTTTAATGGATTGGATCCAAGCTAGAGTGTGCAACACGAAGCATGTGCCCTTAGAGTCGTACAGCATGGAAACAGACCCTTCGGTCCAACCCGTCCATGCTGACCCAGATATCCCAACCCAATCTAGTCCCACCAGCCAGCACCCGGCCCATATCCCTCCAAACCCTTCCTATTCATATACCCATCCAAATGCCTCTTAAATGTTGCAATTGTACCAGCCTCCACCACTTCCTCTGGCAGCTCATTCCATACCCATACCACCTTCTGTGTGAAAAAGTTGCCCCGTAGGTCTCTTTTATATCTTTCCCCTCTCACCCTAAAGCTATGCCCTCTACTTCTGGACTCTATAAGGTCACCTCTATAAGGTCACCCCTCAGCCTCCGACACTCCAGGGAAAACAGCCCCAGCCTGTTCAGCCTCTCCCTATAGCTCAAATCCTCCAACCCTGGCAACATCCTTGTAAATCTTTTCTGAACCCTTTCAAGTTTCACAATATCCTTCCTGTAGGCGGGAGACCACAAATGCACGCAATACTCCAACAGTGGCCTAACCAATGTCCTGTCCAGCCGCAACATGACCTCCCAACTCCTGTATTCCATACTCTGACCAATAAAGGAAAGCATACCAAATGCCGCCTTCACTATCCTATCTACCTGCGACTCCACTTTCAAGGAGCTATGAACCTGCACTCCAAGGTCTCTTTGTTCAGCAACACTCCCTAGGACCTTACCATTAAGTGTATAAATCCTGCTAAGATTTGCCTTAAACTCCATCTGCTACTTCTCAGCCCATTGGCCCATCAGACCCAAAGGTGAGGGGTTGGGGGAGGGTGGGGGGCTCTCCAGTCCACGTCTGTTCCTATGAATAGGTCCGTCTGTTTTTAATAGAATCCCTACAGTGTGGAATCAGGCTGTACGGCCCATTGAGTCCACACCGACCCTCCGCAGAGCTTCCCACCTAGACCCACCCCTGTAACCCTACACCCCCAATTTTGGTGTCATCTGCAAACTTACTAACTGTACCTCTTATGATCGCATCAAATCATTTACGTAAATGACAAAAAGTAGAGGGCCCAGCACCAATCCTTGTGGCACTCCACTGGTCACAGGCCTCCAGTCTGAAAAACAACCCTCCACCACCACCCTCTGTCTTTTACCTTTGAGCCAGTTCTGTATCCAAATGGCTAGTTCTCCCTGTATTCCGTGAGATCTAACCTCGCTAATCAATGTCCCATGGGGAACCTTGTCAAACGCCTTACTGAGGTCCATATAGATCGTGTCCACACTCTGCCTTCAAAGCCATGTTGACTATCCCTAATCAGTCCTTGCCTTTCCAAATACATATACATCCTGTCCCTCAGGATTCCCTCCAACAACTTGCCGACCACCGAGGTCAGGCTCACCGGTCTATAGTTCCCTGGCTTGTCTTTACCGCCATTCTTAAACAGTGGCACCACGTTTGCCAACCTCCAGTCTTCTGGCACCTCACCTGTAACTATCGATGATACAAATATCTCAGCAAGAGGCCCAGCAATCACTTCTCTAGCTTCCCACAGAGTTCGAGGGTACACCTGATCAGGTCCTGGGGATTTAACCACCTTTATGCGTTTTATGACATCCAGCACTTCCTCCTCTGTAATATGGACATTTTTCAAGATGTCACTATCTATTTCCCTACAGTCTATATCTTCCATGTCCTTTTCCACAGTAAACACTGATGCAAAATACTTGTTTAGGATCTCCCCCATATCTTGCAGTTCCACTCAAAGGCCGCCTTGCTGATCTTTGAGGGGCCCTATTCTCTCCCTTTTGTCCTTAATATATTTATAAAATCCCTTTGGATTCTTCTTAACCCTATTTGCCAAAGCTATCTCATGTCCCTGTTTTGCCCTCCTGATTTCCCTCTTAAGTATACTCCTATTTTCTTTATACTCTTCTAAGGATTCATTCGATCTACCCTGTCTGTACCTGACATATGCTTCCTTCTTTTTCTTAACCAAACCCTCAATCTCTTTCGTCATCCAGCATTCCCTATACCTACCAGCCTTCCCTTTCACCTGAACAGGAACTTGTTATCTCATTTCTGAAGGCTTCCCATTTTCCAGCCGTCCCTGCGAACGTCCACACCCAATCAACCTTTGAAAGTTCTTGCCGAATACTGTCAAACTTGACCTTTCTCCAATTTAGAACTCGCTTCATGGCTGCTCCTCAATGAAATCCAATTTGCGACAGGGGAATTTTCTTCGTCGCTCACATTCTCAAGCCTCGACAGTTGGGTTTCTACTTTCCCTCACTCACCCTCTCGAGCTCATCCTGCAGCTAATTCATAGTTTTGTTCGTGAAAGCGGAAAAAAAAATACCGAGTTGGTTTCGCGCCTCCTTTCGTCAGCAGGGATTGGAACATCCACAACCATCCTGACTGGCTTAGTAATTCGCAGTTGCAGACTGCGATTTTTTTTTAACAGTCGTTGGCTCTTGTACAGCTCTGAAAGTTCACTCCATATCAGCAGCACCTCTTTTACCATCTTTTTGATACCTGACCTAATCTCGCCTTTTCTGGCTTGCTGGAAAACTTCAACCCCAAAGCATCAATGTGGATTTCACCAGTTTCCTCATTTACCCCTCCCCCCTACCTTATCCCAGTCCCAACCTTCCAGCTTAGCACCGTCCCCCATGACCTGTTCCACCTGTCCATCTTCCTTCCCACCCTCCCCTCTGACCTATCACCTTTACCCCCACCTCCATCCACCTATTGCACTCTCAGCTACCTTCTCCCCCCGCAGCCCCACCCCCTTCCCATTTATCTCACCACCTCCGAAGCACCCAGCCTCATTCCTGATGAAGGGCTTATGCCCGAAACGTCGATTCTCCTGCTCCTTGGATGCTGCCTGACCTGCTGTGCTTTTCCAGCACCACTCTAATCTAAACTCTTCTCTGGCTTGTTCAACTTTATTTCACAGTCATTCGAATGAAGTGCTTTGGGATGTTTTACAAAGTTAAAGGTGCTATGTGAATATAGGTGGTTGTTGCTGAGCCTGTCCAATGAGGGCAAGGCCAATGTCCCTCTCTCTGACCCTGATGTTGGCAAGCTTGCCCAGTTTCTTGCTTGGTGATCAATGCAACTTAGCCTTCGAGGCTGGCATCTGGAGCCCAGATGCCCACCTGGATACCATCTACTGCGAGGCCCATCAGTCAAAATTAGATGCCCACGCGGTCGGGTCCCTTTTCGGCTGAAGAGGAGGTGATGTCTTCATCATATCGTTGCTAGACTATTAACCCAGAGGCATTGTCCTGGGGACCCAGGATTGAATCCTACCAGGGCAGATGGTGGAATTTGAATTCAATGGAAATCCGGGATTAAGAATCGACTGATGACCATGATGCTATTGCCAGTTGTCGGAAAAACCCATCTGGGTCACTAATGTCCTTTAGGGAAGGAAACTGCCATCCTCACCCAGTCTGGCCTACACGTGACTCCAGACCCACAGCCAATGTGGTTGACTCTTAACTGTCCTCTGGGCAATTAGGGATGGGCAATAAATTCTAGCCTAGCCAGTGACACCCACAAACCATGAATGAATTGGAAAACAGAGAGTGATTGAGGCACATCCTTGACATGGGCTGAACTGCATATTAGCCTTTCTGACTTTCATTGGTTTATTGCTTGGACGTTTCAACCCAGAGTCTCAGCAGCTTTGAGGCTGGCTGCCATGTCAGTGAACAGGGCACCTGCAGCCTCTGGCATTGCAATGAAGGGAATGCTAGTCATTGGCAATTACCATCCAGTCCCTCAACACCAGGTTATAGTCCAACAGCTTTATTTGGAAGCACTAGCTTTCGGAGCGCCGCTCCTTCATCGGGTAGTTAGTCAGGCAGGATCATAGGACCCAGAATTTGTAGTCTTCAAACAAATTTGAAGATTTGTTTTTGCAGATCCATTCTATTTTGTTCGACAACCGTAGGCAGTCAGTTTAGAAAATCCTGCTTTGGGAATAGAACCAGTCTGACTCGAGTTGGAATACAGACAGACTCTAACCTCACACCTTTAATGCATTGTCTGAGCTGAGCTGTCACCTTTTTTTTGATAAAACCTTAAGTTATCTCAGGAATGTGACTTGAAAGTAGTTCCGGGATTTACATATTCGTGAATTGAAACATTCAACCCCGTTCTAAGTGATTAAGACTTAACAGCAATCTGGGTTTGTTCAATACATCACATCAGTTGTATGACACTTTGATCTTTTACTATAAATTCTGGGTCCTATGATCCTGCCCCACTGGCTACCTGATGAAGGAGCAGCACTCTGAAAGCTAGTGCTTCCAATTAAACCTGTTGGACTATAACCTGGTCTTAGTGAGGTCTGCAGTTGCTGGAGATCAGAGCTGGAAATGTGTTGCTGGAAAAGCGCAGCAGGTCAGGCAGCATCCAGGGAACAGGAGAATCGACGTTTCGGGCATAAGCCCTTCTTCAGGAAGAAGGGCTTATGCCTGAAACGTCGATTCTCCTGTTCCCTGGATGCTGCCTGACCTGCTGCGCTTTTCCAGCAACACATTTCCAGCTGTAACCTGGTGTTGTGTGATTTTTAACTTGGTCCACCTCAGTCCAACACCAGTACCTCCACATCATCCAGTCCTCAGCTGTGCTCAAATGAAATTCCCGTTATTCTGCTGCTTGATGTAACTAAACGTCAGCTTTGAACAGCTAAAGGAATTGAAAGAGAAAACGGGGGGAACCGATGGCCGAGTGAGGAACAGGCATCAGGAGATAACAAGTTTTAGGGAGAGCTGTGAATGTCATTATCAACACACAAGCTGCAGACAGGAATGTGCCCAAGCTTGTAGAAGTCAGTGTAAGGCCTGATTTGCCTAAATCCATTCTGAAAACGGGCCTCTCTGCTTGTGAATGCAAAGCCTGGCAGGCCGGGCCTGGGGTGTGCACCGGGACCTGATTCTCTCTCAGCAACATTCTGCCGCATTGACAGAGCCCTGGGAAAGTGATACTGCGGCAGAGAGCTGCAGAGCCTGCAGTTTCAGGCTCAGCCTGTGGAAGGTTTCCCCTTCTGCCTCCTTACAGGAACGTTGGGCTCGGAGCCAGTGCTGATGTCAGCTGGACCTGGGCGGTGGATGGGTGGGTGGGGAATGTTAGCTGATGGCCACAAAGCCTGAGCTGGAGGCTGAGGACAGCGCTGCAGCTTCTTTGCAAATTGTCAGTTCTCGTCACTCACAAAGAGGGGAGGTGGGACAAAACCTGGCAGCGTTCAAGGCCTTCTTTGTGTTGGCTTGCAGTGACAGAGGGGAGGCCATTGTTGTGAATGCTCCCTGCCCATAACATCCAGCCTGGTGGAAGGACTTCAGCCACTTTTCCCATTGGAAGCTGACAGAGATAATGTACTGGGTCAGACCACAAAACAGGAACCCTTGATGACCATTTACATAGAAATAAAAAGGAGTTAGGACAGAACATTCCTCGAATCCCACTAACCTTTGGTCTTAATTCCGAATGTGCCTCCATGATGATGTATCCATTCGGAGCGTGATGATGCTAACCCATTAGCCGATACATTCAATCAATTCCTTTAATTATTTATCAGTTCCCAATTATGTTTCCTTGATCATTTCCGACAAATATTTATTGCGGTGCTACTGTATTGCTCGCTGCCCCACCACCCCTAATCCCAGCAACTCTCCAACCACACACACACACACACACACACACAAGGCTGGTTGGGAAATGGGAGCGGTTTCAGGAGTTCACACTGTGCTGGGCTCAGGGGGTGGGGTCACTGTGGTGGGGACAGTGGGTGGGGTCTCTGTGCTAGGGACGGGGTGGGGTCACTGTGTTGGGGTCAGGGGTAGGGTCAATGTAAGGAGGTGGGGTCACTGTGCTGGGGTCAGGGAGTGGGGACACTGTGCTGGGTTCAGGGGGTGGGGTCACTGTGGTGGGGACAGTGGGTGGGGTCTCTGTGCTGGGGACAGGGGGTGGGGTCACTGTAAGGAGGTGGAGTCACTGTGTTGGGGACAAGGGGTGGGGTCAATATAAGGAGGTGGGGTCACTGTGTTGGGGTCAGGGGGTGGGGTCACTGTGCTTGGCTCAGGGGGTGGGGTCACTGTGCTGGGGACAGGGGTGGGGTCACTGTGCTGGGTCAGGGGGTGGGGTCACTGTGCTGGGGACAGGGGTGGGGTCACTGTGCTGGGTCAGGGGGTGGGGTCACTGTGCTGGGGTCAGGGGTGGGGTCACTGTGCTTGGCTCAGGGGGTGGGGTCACTGTGCTGGGTCAGGGGGTGGGGTCACTGTGCTGGGCTCAGGGGGTTTGGTCTCTATGCTGGGGTCAGGGGGTGGGGTCCCTGTGTTGGGATCAGGGGGTGAGGTCTCTGTGCTGGGGTCAGGGGGTGAGGTCTCTGTGCTGGGGTCAGGGGTTGGGGTCACTGTGCTGGGGTCGTGGGTGAGGTCACTGTGCTGGGCTCAGGGGGCGGGGTCACTGTGCTGGGGTCAGGGGGTGGGGTCCCTGTGCTGGGGTCAGGGGGGTTGGGGTCACTGTGCTGGGGTCAGGGGGGTTGGGGTCACTGTGCTGGGCTCAGGGGGTGGGGTCCCTTTGCTGGGGTCAGGGGGTATCTAGAGAGGGATATGTTGATATTCTCGGGCATGTTGGTATAAATAAAGGCTGAACTGTTGGCTGTTTTAAAAAGCATTAATGTTGACACGTCGCCAGGACCCGATGGGACCTGTCCCAGAATTCTGAGAGGGACAGATGAGGAAATAGTTGGGCCCTTGTAGGGACATTTTTGTATCCTGTTTCGTCACAGCAGAGGTCTCAAAGGGATAAGGAATAGTAACAGTGTTCCTTTTGTTTAATCTGGGAAATCACAGGTCAGTGAGCCTTTTGCCAGTGGGAGGGAAATATTCTTAGGGACAGGATTTACACATATTTGGAAAAATATGGAGTTATTAGAGACAGGGAGTGTGGCCTTGTGTGGGGGAGGTTATGCCTCACAAACTTGATTGAGTTTTTTGAGGAAGTGTCAAAGTTAGGGCCATAGATGTCTGCAGGGACTTTAGCAAGGTGTTTGATAAGGTCGCTCACGACAGGCTGATACAGAAGGTGAAGTCCCAGGGGATCCGCTGTGAGCTGGGAATGAACTGGCTTGGTCAGGGAAGACAGAGAGTAGTGATGGAGGAGTGTTTTTCAGACTGGAGCTCTGTAACCAGTGGTGATCCATAGGGATCAGTGCTAGACCCCTGTTGATTGTAATAGATATAAATGATTTGGAGGGGAATACTAGGTGCATGCTTTTAAGGTGAGAGGGAGCGAGTTCAAAGGAGATGTGAGGGGCACGTTTTTTACACTGAGAGTGGTAGGAGTCTGGAATACACTGCCAGGGGTGATGGTGGAGGCAAATACAATAGGGGTGTTTAAGGGACTTTCAGATAAGCACATGGAGCTGCAAGGAATGGAAGGATATGGACCAAGGGCAGGCAGAAGGGTTTAGTTTAACTTGGCATTATGTTCAGCACAACATTGTGGGCCGAAGGGCCTGTTCCTGTGCTGTACAGGTCTATGTTCTGTTGGAGTGTAGATGGTTTGGAGGGTATGAGTTATGAGGAGAGATTGGACAAATCTGGTTGTTTTCACTTGGATGTTGCAGGTTGAGAGGCAACCCACATAATGTTTACAAGATTATGAGAGGCCTGGATAGAATGGATAGTCGGAGGTTTTTTTTCCAGGGTAGCGGGCAGAGGTGAAAGGGGTAAGTTTAAAAGAAGCAGTTTTTTTTACACAGAGGATACTAAGTGTCTATAATGCACTGCCAAGGGAAGTTGTAGAAGCAGATACAATAGCAATGTTTAAGAGGGACCTTGACAGATGTATGAACAGGCAGAGTGGAGGGATAGGGACCACAGAGAGACGAAAGTTACTTAGAAAGGCATCACATGTCAGCGCAAGCTTGCTGTGCTGTACTGTCCTTGGGTTTTTAAAAATTAGTTATTGAGGAAGCAATAGCAGAATACTTGGAAAATCACGATCTCGTCAAAGCAAAGGCAGCGTGGCATCATGAAAGGGAAAACACGCCTGACTCATTTATTAGAGTTTGTTGAGGAAGGTGCACCCAATGTGAAGAGAGGGGAACCAGTAGATGTACTGTATTTGGACATTGAGAAACCATTTGACACGGTACCTCACAAAAAGTTAAGTGATAAGAGAAGAGGCCATGGTATTGGAGGTAGGATATTGGCATGGAGAGAGAATTGGCTCGTGGGCAGTGTGACAATACAATGGCTTTAAGAGGTGTCATTTGTCATTTTTTAAAGAGGTTTTTCGCCATAGGTAGTGAGCTATCTCCTGCAAGCTAATACAATAAATGGTTTATGAGGCCATTGGTTAGTTTTTAAGTTGGGACAATAGAAGCAACAACAGCAGACTAACCCCACCCTCTGACCCCAGCACAGTGACCCCACCCCCGCCCCCAGCACAGAGACCCAACCCCCTGTCCCCAGCACAGTGTCCCCATCCCCTGTCCCCAGCACAGTGACCCCACCCCCTGTCCCCAGCACAGTGACCCCACCCTTGAGCCCAGCACAGTGTCCCCATCCCCTGTCCCCAGCACAGTGACCCCACCCTTGAGCACAGCACAGTGTCCCCATCCCCTGTCCCCAGCACAGTGACCCCACCCCTGAGCACAGCACAGTGTCCCCATCCCCTGTCCCCAGCACAGTGACCCCACCCCCTGTCCCCAGCACAGTGACCCCACCCCCTGCCCCCAGCACAGTGACCCCACCCCCTGTCCCCAGCACAGTGTCCCCATCCCCTGTCCCCAGCACAGTGTCCCCATCCCCTGAGCCCAGCACAGTGTCCCCATCCCCTGTCCCCAACACAGATACCCCACCCCCTGTCCCCAGCACAGTGTCCCCATCCCCTGTCCCCAGCACAGTGTCCCCACCCCCTGTCCCCAGCACAGTGTTCCCATCCCCTGAGCCCAGCACAGTGCCCCCATCCCCTGTCCCCAACACAGATACCCCACCCCCTGTCCCCAGCACAGTGTCCCCACCCCCTGTCCCCAGCACAGTGTCCCCATCCCCTGTCCCCAGCACAGTGTCCCCATCCCCTGTCCCCAGCACAGTGTCCCCACCCCCTGTCCCCAGCACAGTGTCCCCATCCACTGTCCCCAGCACAGTGACCCCACCCCCTGTCCCCAGCACAGTGACCCCACCCCCTGTCCCCAGCACAGTGTTCCCATCCCCTGAGCCCAGCACAGTGTCCCCATCCCCTGTCCCCAACACAGATACCCCACCCCCTGTCCCCAGCACAGTGTCCCCACCCCCTGTCCCCAGCACAGTGTCCCCATCCCCTGTCCCCAACACAGTGTCCCCACCCCCTGTCCCCAGCACAGTGTCCCCACCCCCTGTCCCCAGCACAGTGTCCCCACCCCCTGTCCCCAACACAGATACCACATCCCCTGTCCCCAGCACAGTGTTCCCATCCCCTGAGCCCAGCACAGTGTCCCATCCCCTGTCCCCAACACAGATACCCCACCCCCTGTCCCCAGCACAGTGTCCCCACCCCCTGTCCCCAGCACAGTGTCCCCACCCCCTGTCCCCAACACAGATACCCCATCCCCTGAGCCCAGCACAGTGTCCCCACCCCCTGTCCCCAGCACAGTGTCCCCACCCCCTGTCCCCAGCACAGTGTCCCCATCCCCTGTCCCCAGCACAGTGTCCCCACCCCCTGTCCCCAGCACAGTGTCCCCACCCCCTGTCCCCAGCATAGTGTCCCCACCCCCTGTCCCCAGCACAGTGTCCCCACCCCCTGTCCCCAGCACAGTGTCCCCATCCCCTGTCCCCAGCACAGTGTCCCCACCCCCTGTCCCCAGCATAGTGTCCCCACCCCCTGTCCCCAGCATAGTGACCCCACCCCCTGTCCCCAGCACAGTGTCCCCACCCCCTGTCCCCAGCACAGTGTCCCCACCCCCTGTCCCCAGCATAGTGTCCCCACCCCCTGTCCCCAGCACAGTGTCCCCATCCCCTGTCCCCAGCACAGTGTCCCCACCCCCTGTCCCCAGCACAGTGACCCCACCCCCTGTCCCCAGCACAGTGTCCCCACCCCCTGTCCCCAGCACAGTGTCCCCACCCCCTGAGCACAGCACAGTGTCCCCACCCCCTGAGCACAGCACAGTGTCCCCACCCCCTGTCCCCAGCACAGTGACCCCACCCCCTGTCCCCAGCACAGTGTCCCCACCCCCTGTCCCCAGCACAGTGTCCCCACCCCCTGTCCCCAGCACAGTGTCCCCACCCCCTGTCCCCAGCACAGTGTTCCCATCCCCTGAGCCCAGCACAGTGTCCCCATCCCCTGTCCCCAACACAGATACCCCACCCCCTGTCCCCAGCACAGTGTCCCCATCCCCTGTCCCCAGCACAGTGTCCCCACCCCCTGAGCACAGCACAGTGTCCCCATCCCCTGTCCCCAGCACAGTGTCCCCACCCCCTGTCCCCAGCACAGTGTCCCCACCCCCTGTCCCCAACACAGATACCCCATCCCCTGTCCCCAGCACAGTGTCCCCATCCACTGAGCCCAGCACAGTGTCCCCATCCCCTGTCCCCAGCACAGTGTCCCCATCCCCTGTCCCCAGCACAGTGTCCCCACCCCCTGTCCCCAACACAGATACCCCATCCCCTGTCCCCAGCACAGTGTCCCCACCCCCTGTCCCCAGCACAGTGTCCCCACCCCCTGTCCCCAGCACAGATACCCCATCCCCTGTCCTCAGCACAGTGTCCCCATCCCCTGAGCCCAGCACAGTGTCCCCATCCCCTGTCCCCAACACAGATACCCCACCCCCTGTCCCCAGCACAGTGTCCCCACCCCCTGTCCCCAGCACAGATGCCCCACCCCCTGTCCCCAGCACAGTGTCCCCATCCCCTGTCCCCAGCACAGTGTCCCCACCCCCTGTCCCCAGCACAGATACCCCATCCCCTGTCCCCAGCACAGTGTCCCCATCCCCTGTCCCCAGCACAGTGTCCCCATCCCCTGAGCCCAGCACAGTGTCCCCATCCCCTGTCCCCAACACAGATACCCCACCCCCTGTCCCCAGCACAGTGTCCCCACCCCCTGTCCCCAGCACAGATACCCCACCCCCTGTCCCCAGCACAGTGTCCCCACCCCCTGTCCCCAGCACAGTGTCCCCATCCCCTGTCCCCAACACAGATACCCCACCCCCTGTCCCCAGCACAGTGTCCCCACCCCCTGTCCCCAGCACAGTGTCCCCATCTTCTGAGCCCAGCACAGTGTCCCCATCCCCTGTCCCCAACACAGATACCCCACCCCCTGTCCCCAGCATAGTGTCCCCACCCCCTGTCCCCAGCACAGTGTCCCCACCCCCTGTCCCCAACACAGATACCCCATCCCCTGTCCCCAGCACAGTGTCCCCATCCACTGAGCCCAGCACAGTGTCCCCATCCCCTGTCCCCAGCACAGTGTCCCCATCCCCTGTCCCCAGCACAGTGTCCCCACCCCCTGTCCCCAACACAGATACCCCATCCCCTGTCCCCAGCACAGTGTCCCCACCCCCTGTCCCCAGCACAGTGTCCCCACCCCCTGTCCCCAGCACAGTGTCCCCACCCCCTGTCCCCAGCACAGATACCCCATCCCCTGTCCCCAGCACAGTGTCCCCATCCCCTGAGCCCAGCACAGTGTCCCCATCCCCTGTCCCCAACACAGATACCCCACCCCCTGTCCCCAGCACAGTGTCCCCACCCCCTGTCCCCAGCACAGATACCCCACCCCCTGTCCCCAGCACAGTGTCCCCATCCCCTGTCCCCAGCACAGTGTCCCCACCCCCTGTCCCCAACACAGATACCCCATCCCCTGTCCCCAGCACAGTGTCCCCATCCCCTGTCCCCAGCACAGTGTCCCCATCCCCTGAGCCCAGCACAGTGTCCCCATCCCCTGTCCCCAACACAGATACCCCACCCCCTGTCCCCAGCACAGTGTCCCCACCCCCTGTCCCCAGCACAGTGTCCCCATCCCCTGTCCCCAGCACAGTGTCCCCATCCCCTGTCCCCAACACAGATACCCCACCCCCTGTCCCCAGCACAGTGTCCCCACCCCCTGTCCCCAGCACAGTGTCCCCATCTTCTGAGCCCAGCACAGTGTCCCCACCCCCTGTCCCCAGCACAGTGTCCCCACCCCCTGAGCACAGCACAGTGTCCCCATCCCCTGTCCCCAACACAGATACCCCACCCCCTGTCCCCAGCACAGTGTCCCCACCCCCTGTCCCCAGCACAGAGACCCCACCCCCTGTCCCCAGCACAGTGTCCCCACCCCCTGTCCCCAGCACAGTGTCCCCATCCCCTGTCCCCAGCACAGAGACCCCACCCCCTGTCCCCAGCACAGTGTCCCCACCCCCTGAGCACAGCACAGTGTCCCCATCCCCTGTCCCCAACACAGATACCCCACCCCCTGTCCCCAGCACAGTGTCCCCACCCCCTGTCCCCAGCACAGAGACCCCACCCCCTGTCCCCAGCACAGTGTCCCCACCCCCTGAGCACAGCACAGTGTCCCCATCCCCTGTCCCCAACACAGATACCCCACCCCCTGTCCCCAGCACAGTGTCCCCACTCTCTGAGCCCAACACAGTGACCCCACCCCCTGTCCCCAGCACAGAGACCCCACCCCCTGTCCCCAGCATAGTGACCCCACCCCCTGACCCCAGCACAGTGTCCCCATCCTCTGACCCCAGCACAGTGACCCCACCCCCTGTCCCCAGCACAGAGACTCCACCCCCTGTCCCCAGCACAGTGACCCCACCCCCTGTCCCCAGCACAGTGACCCCACCCCCTGTCCCCAGCACAAAGACCCCACCCCCTTATAGTG
This sequence comes from Chiloscyllium plagiosum, assembly GCF_037043375.1. Classification (NCBI taxonomy): domain Eukaryota; kingdom Metazoa; phylum Chordata; class Chondrichthyes; order Orectolobiformes; family Hemiscylliidae; genus Chiloscyllium; species Chiloscyllium plagiosum. The sequence continues at coordinate 13,196,355 of NW_028270191.1, read as the reverse complement.
ACCTCAGCACAAAGACCCCACCCCCTGAGCCCAGCACAGATCCCCCACCCCCTGTCCTCAGCACAGAAACCCCACCCCCTTGACCCCAACACAGAGACCCACCCCCTGACCCCAGTACTGTGACCCCACCCCCGACCCCAGCACAGTGACCCCACCCCCTGACTCCATCACAGTGACCCCACCCCCTGACCCCAGCAGAAAGACCCCACCCCCTTATAGTGACCCCAGCATAGAGACCCCACCCACTGTCCCCAGCACAGATTCCCCACCCCCTGAGCCTAGCACAGTGACCCCACTCCCTGAGCCCAACACAGTGACCCCGCCCCCTGTCCCCAGCACAGAGACCCCAGCACAGAGACACCACCCCCTGAGCCCAGCACAGATTCCCCACCCCCATCCCTAGCACAGAGACACCAACCCCCCATCCCCAGCACAGAGACCCCACTCCCCTGACATCAGCACAGTGACCCCCCTTGACCCCAGCACAGAGACCCCACCCCTTGACCCCAGCCCAGTGACCCCACTCCCTTGACCCCAGCACAGTGACCCACCTTGACCCCAGCACAGTGAGCCCACCCCCTTGACCCCAGCACAGTGACCCCCTTGACCCCAACAGTGACCCCACCCCCTGACCCCAGCACAGTGACTCATTGAGGACCTACCCCACTTCCTCTGGCCCCACACATAAATTCTCTCCGTTGAGCTTGACTGGACCTCCCCTTTCCTTCGCTGCCCTCTTGATCCTAATATATGTATAAAATGCTTTGGGATTTTCCTTAACCCTATTTGCCAAAGACATTTCATGGTCCCTTTTAGTCTCTTAACTCTTGGTAAAATTATTTCCTGCTATCCTCATATTCTTCCAGGGCTGTGTCTGTCCTCAGGTTCCTAAACCTCACATCTGCCTTTCTTATTCTGGTTGACTAAGCTCACAATTTCTCTTGTCATCCTAGCTTCCTGAATCGTGCCATCCTTATCCTTCAGTTTCATGGGAACAGACTGTGTCCTGAACTCTAACCAACCGGCCTTGCGAGGATTCCCACATGTCAGATGTGGATTTACCCTCAAACAGCCATCCTCCCCTATCTACTGCCTAATACAGTCATAGCTCGCCTTCCCCCAGTGTAGTAATTCCAATTGTGGGGTACTCTTATCCTTATCCATAAGTTAAAACTTACTGAATTATGATCACTATTCCCACTGAAACTTTGATCACGTGACTGGGCTCATTCCCCAATTCCAGGTCTAGTGTGGCCCCTTCCCAAGTTGGGCTATTTATAGATCACTTCAACAAGTCCTCCTGGGTGGTCTTAAAAATCCAAGTCCCGGCACAACTCAGTGAGTCCTCGTCCTCCCCATCAGAATATTGGTGTCCCTCCAGATTAGGTGCAGCCCATCCTCCTTGTACAGGTCCCACCTGCCCTAGAAGACATCCCAATGATCCAGATATCTCCTACTCTAGCCGCATATTAAACTGTGTTACCTTCCTATTCCGAGCTTCACTGGCACAAGGAGTAGTTCTGAGATTACAACTCTAGAGGTTCTGGTTTTCACCTTCCTTCCCTGAACTCCCTTTTGCAAGACCTCGTCACTCTTCTTGCCAATGCTGCCAGTCCCATTGTGCACCACGACCTCTGTTTGCTCCCCCACTCTTTTGAGAATATCCTGTGCCCACTCACCTTTGACCCTGGCACTAGGGAGGCAAAACCAGAGTCCCTTTTGCAGCCAAAGAAATGCCATCCTGTGCCCGTGACTATATATTGATTCCAATACTTTTCTAACAATAAATATTAGGCTAAACAGCCAACAGTGACCTGCATTTTGCCTCAATCCCTTTTTGAATAGGGGTGTCACATTAACAGGTTTCCAATCCTCTGGGACTTTTCCAGATTCCAACAGTTTTTGGAAAATTGCAACCAATGCATCCACAATCTCTGCAGCTCTGTCTTTTAGGATCCTTGGGTCCAAGCCATCAGGACCAGGGGGACTGATCCACCTTTAACCCCATTAGTTTATCTAATATTACCACTTTGATGATGATGGTACTTAATTCCTTCCCCATATTCCTTAGCATTAATGGAATGCTCCATAAAGACTGATGCAAAAGATCTGTTTAACTCGTCGACCATTTTCTTATTCACCAAACTGTTTTTTTTAAAGGGGTCTACGTTCATTTTTATCTCTATTCCTTTTTATATATTTAAATAAGCTCTTATTGTCAGTATTTATATTTCTCGCTAGTTTGCCTTCATAGTTTGTTTTGTCTTTAATTATCTTTTTAGTCTTCCTTTGTGGGACTCTGAAATTATCGCTGTCTTCGGGATTGACTTTAGCTTCTTATATGTTTTCCTTGTCAACTTAATACTCTCGACTTTCTTGGTTAGCATGACTGGTTTACCCCTCTCAGAATCTTTCCTCCTTACTAGGGCGTATTTTTGCTGAAAGTCATGAATTACCTCCTTTTAAATATCTGCCCCTGTTTGCTTACTGTCTAATCTATCCTCTCAGTTCACTTTCCCTAACTCTATCCCCAATTCATTGTAATGTCCTTTATTTAAGTTAAACACAGTTGTTCTGACCCAAGTTTCTCACTCTCAAATTGATTATTAAATACGATCATGTTATGATCACTACTTCCTCGGCAATCTTTTTACCCTGAGCTCATTTATTAAACCTGCCTCATTACCAGGTGTAAGTTGGCCGACTGCTTGGTGGGCTCCATGATGTAATAGAGTCATAGAGATGTACAGCATGGAAACAGACCCTTTGGTCCAACCCGTCCATGCCAACCAGATATCCCAACCCAATCTAGTCCCACCTGCCAGCACTTGGCCCATATCCCTCCAAACCCTTCCTATTCATATACCCATTCAAATGCCTCTTAAGTGTTGCAATTGTACCAGCCTCCATCACTTCCTCTGGCAGCTCATTCCATACCCGTACCACTCTCTGCGTGAAAAAGTTGCCCATTAGGTCCCTTTTATATCTTTCCCCTCTCACCCTAAACCTATGCCCTCTAGTTCTGGACTGCACAATCCTGGGGAAAAGACTTTGCCTATTTACCCTATCCATGCCCCTCATAATTTTGTAAACCTCTATAAGGTCACCCCTCAGCCTCCGATGCTCCAGGGAAAACAGCCCCAGCCTATTCAACCTCTCCCTGTAGCTCAAATCCTCCAACCCTGGCAACATCCTTGTAAATCTTTTCTGAACCTTTTCAAGTTTCACAACATCTTTCCGATAGGAAGGAGACCAGAATTGCATGCAATATTCCAACAGTGGCCTAACCAATGTCCTGTACAGCCGCAACATGACCTCCCAACTCCTGTACTCAATACTCTGACCAATAAAGGAAAGCATACCAAACGCCTTCTTCACTATCCTATCTACCTGCGACTCCACTTTCAAGGAGCTATCAACCTGCACTCCAAGGTCTCTTTGTTCAGCAACACTCCCTAGGACCTTACCATTAAGTGTATAAGTCCTGCTAAGATTTGCTTTCCCACAATGCAGCACCTCTCATTTATCTGAATTAAACTCCATCTGCCACTTCTCAGCCCATTGGCCCATCTGGTCCAGATCCGGCTGTAATCTGAGGTAACCTTAATGCCCTCTATGAATTTATTGTTGTAGTTGCCCTTTCCAATTTGGTTCACCCAATCAATGAGGGGATTCAGACTGACTGAGTGAGTGGGCAGGAGTATGGCGGGTGGAATCTAAAGTGTGAGGTAGGAGGACCAAAAGAATCACTTCAATGATGTGAGATTGGCAAGCGATAAAGTCCAAAAGGACCTTGGTGTCCGAAGTCAAACCGTACGTTGGCCTTATCACCAGGTGATTTGAGTACAGGAGCAATGAGGCCTGGCGACAGTTGTATGGAGCACTTACAAGACCACATCTGGAGTGGTCTTCCTGAAGGAAGGACACAGAGGGAATGTAGGGAAGACTCACCAGACTGATTCCGACAACGGTGGGACGATTCTGTGGGATGCAATTGAGAAAAGTGGGCCTGTATTCTCTGGAGTTTAGAAGAATCAGAGGTGGTGTCATAGAAACGTACCAAATTCTTTAAATGGGAATTGACAGAGTAGATGCAGAAAACATGTTTCCCCTGGCTCTGGGGTCCAGGGGTCACAGTTGCAGAATAAAAGAGAAGCTATTTAGGACAGTTAGAAAGAGGAGAAAGTTTTTTCTCGGAGATGGTATTTGGAAACCCTGACTCTTGAGGCCCTCTCATTGAGCAGGGTCACGACAGAGATGGGATGGAAAGCAAGTGATAGCAAGATTAGCAACAGTAGTGGCACGGTGGCTCAGTGGTTAGCACTGCTGCCTCACAGCGCCAGAGACCAGGGTTCGATTCCCGCTTCGGGCGACTGTCTGTGTGGAGTTTGCACATTCTCCCCTGGGTCTACATGGGTTTCCTCCGGGTGCTCCGGTTTCCTCCCACAGTCCAAAGATGTGCAGGTTAGGTGAATTGGTCATGCTAAATTGCCCGTAGAGTTAGGTGCGTTAGTCAGGGGGAATGGGTCTGGGTGGGTTACTCTTCGGAGGGGCAGTGTGGACTGGTTGGGCCGAAGGGCCTATTTCCACACTGTAGGGAGTTGAATCTAATCTAAAGGGGACCTAAGGGGCAACTTTTTCACGCAGAGGGTGTTAAGTGTATGGAATGAGCTGCCAGAGGAAGTGGTGGAGGCTGGTACATTTAAAAGGCATTTGGATGGGTATATGAATGGGAAGGGATGTGCTGACATATTTATTTGGGATATCTGGTCAGCATGGACAAGTTGGCCCGAAGGGACTGTTTCCATGCTGTACCTCTCTGCTTGGTATATCTGTTTTAATCTTTGATCTTTTTCGACCTCCCTCTTATTTCTAATCTGTGTGCTGCATTAATAATTCTTCGACATTTAATATCCATAAACTCCCTGTTTGCGAACTAGGAAAGCCGGGTTAAATTGAAAACTTAAGTTCACTTGGGCCAATGGGTTAAAACCTGAACCAGTCTCAATTGGGCCAGTCCATTGACGTATCAAATCCTGAGGGATCCTGACAGAGTGGACGTGGAGAGGACATTTGCCCTTCTGGGAGTCGACACTGAGAAGGTCACTGTTCCGAAAAGCAGGGCTTGTCCATTTAAAACCAAAGTGTTCAAAACCCAATGGGTCCTCTCAGGGTGTGGGTTTTTGGAACACCTTCCCTTAAGATGGTGGGGGAAGCAGTGTCCTGGAATATTTCGAAGGCTGACTTGCGTACAGTTCTGGTCACCGCATTATAGAAAGGATGTGGAAGCTTCGGAAAAGGTTCAGAGGAGATTTACCAGGACGTTGCCTGGTATGGAGGGAAGGTCTTATGAGGAAAGGCTGAGGGACTTGAGGCTGTTTTCGTCAGGTTAGATTCCCTACAGGATGGAAACAGGCCCTTCAGCCCAACACCGACCCTCCAAAGAGTAACCCACCCAGACCCAATGCCGCACCTATATTTACCCCTAACTAATGCACCTAACACCAGGGGCAATTTAGCATGGCCGATTTACCTAACCTGCACATCTTTGGATAGTGGGAGGGAACCCACGCAGACACAGGGAGAATGTGCAAACTCCACACAGACAGTCAGTCAGTCACCTGAGGTGGGAATCGAACCCAGGTCCCCAGCGCTGGGAGGCAGCAGTGCTAACCACTGAGCCATCGTGCCACCCCAGAGAGAAGAAGGTTGAGAGGTGACTTAATAGAGACATACAAAGTGATCAGAGGGTTAGATAGGGTGGACAGTGAGAGCCTTTTTCCTCAGATGGTGATGGCTAGCACAAGGGGACATTGCTTTAAATTGAGGGGTGATAGATATAGGACAGATGTCAGAGGTAGTTTCTTTACTCAGAGAGAAGGCGGGGTGTGGAACGCCCTGCCTGTAACAGTAGGATACCCACCAACTTTAAGGGTATTTAAATGGTCACTGGATAGGCATATGGATGAGAATGGAATGGTGTAGGTTAGATGGGCCTCAGATTGGTTCCACAGGTCGGCGCAACATCGAGGGCCGAAGGGCCTGTACTGCGCTGTCATGTTCTATGTTCTATGTTCTAATCCTTGTACCTTTCCCTCTGTCATGCAGTGCAATCGCTTTCTGTGTTTCTCCAAAGCTGAGAATACCATCATATATTCAGAGTTAATCCACTGAGCTGCTTTTCAAAGGTGTCAGATAGATTGACATCGGCGTTTCCACTGTTAATACGATCAGGCTGATCTTCCAGGAGGTGACGTTTTGTGTACTTATTCACGGGATGAGGGCATTACTTACTCGGCCAGCATTTAATGCCCATCCCAGAGGGCAGTTCAGAGTCAATCACATCGCTGCGGGTCTGGAGTCACATGTAGGCCCAGACCAGGTAAGGATGGCAGATTCCCTTCCCGAAAGGACATCAGTGACCCAGACGGAAACATGATGTGGAGGTGCCGAGGTTGGTTTTGGGGATAGACAAAGTCAGAAATCACATGACACCAGGTGGTAGCCCAACAGGTTTATTTGAAACCACAAGCTTCTTTCAGAGCGCTGCTCCTTCATCAGGTGATGTTCAAAAGCTGACGATTTCAAATAAACCTGTTGGACTATAACCCCAGTGTCATGTGACTGCTGACAGACCCAAACAAAAACAGAAATTACTGGAAAAAGCTCAGTTCTGAGGGTCCGAAGCATTAACTCTGATCTCTCTCTCTCCACAGATGCTGCCAGACCCGCTGAGCTTTTCCAGCAACTTTCTGTTTTCCAGCCCCTGCAGTTCTTTCGATTTTGTCGTTTCGTGAACCAAATTGGTTTTTCTTGACAATCTGGCCACCATTAAACTCTTCATTCCAGATTTGGACTGAATTCAGAGTCCACCGTCAGCTGTGGTGAGACTCGAACCCAGGTCTCCAGAGCATTACCTCGTTCTCTCGACTTGCCCATTTTTCTTTCCTCGATTCAATTCCTCTGTTGAAATTGGGATGCGCTGACAGGATGGTTTCTCAGTCACAGCATTTCCCCCAGGGGGACCTCTGTGTTCCAGGCCCAGCATCTTATCTTGCCCATTTGAGCAGGCCATTCCAGGGAAATGACCAAATGTTAAAAGCCGTCCAGCCGCATCTTCCATTCACCTTTAACGTGGGGGAAATGAGGCAGAGAGAAAACAGGTGAATGAGACACACTGGTCTGACGCGGCTCGGATATTTCAGACTGGAACCCCCCCCATTGCAAATATTTCCAAATATTGGATGTATCACTACCTGGTATGGTAACTGTACCATTCAAGATTGGAGACGGTTACAGAGAGTGATGAACCTGGCCTGGACAATCACAAAGGCCAACCTCCCATCTACAGAATCCATCTCCCAGGCCCGTATCAAGGAAAGGTCGCCAGCATTCTCAGAGATCCATCCCACCCTGGCAATGTTTCTCTACAGCCTCTACCATCGGGGAGAAGGTACAGAAACCTGAACACACGCACCAGCCGGTTTCGAAACAGTTTCTACCCTCCTGTTCGAATACTGAATGGACTCACAAACTCTTAGCATTCACCTGTCCCTGTGTTTTGGGTTTTGCCGCTGTTCACCTATAATTTACGATCTATGCTACTTAACTCTGTGACCTGCCTGTATTGCTCGCAGGACACAGCTTTTCACTGAGCCCCGGTACACAGGACAATAAATTCAATTCAATATTGCTGGCTGTTCCATCCGGATAGGGACACTACAAAGTGCGCAGGAGGTGCAGGTGGCGCTATGTTAGGAGAGCAAAAAGAGGTGAGTTTGAAGGAGGATTTGAAAGGACGTCCCCATTACAGTGGAAGGGTGGTGATTCCCAGATGGTAAAGAGTTTCTGATTGGCATTGCTTTGCATTAGCGCTGTGCCTCATTAAATCAGCTCCTACAACACAGCTTCGGCAAAGAGCAGCCACGTGCCTGGTACTATTACCGGAATGTTGTCAGGGTCCATAGCCTTTGCAGTATCCAACCATTTCGTGATATCACGTCGAGTGATTCGAGTTGGCGGAAGACTGGTATCTGTAATGCTGGGCACCACACGAGATAGATCATCCACTTGGCACTTCTTAGATTGCTTACAGTGTGGAAACAGGCCCTTCGGCCCAACAGGTCCACACCGACCCGCCGAAGCGCAACCCACCCAGACCCATTCCCCTACATTCACCCCTTCACCTAACACTACAGGCCATTTAGCATGGCCAATTCACCTGCACACTTTTGGACTGTGGGAGGAAACCGGAGCACCCGGAGGAAACCCACGCAGACACGGGGAGAACGTGCAAACTCCACACAGTCGGTCGCCTGAGGCGGGAATTGAACCCAGGTCTCTGGCGCTGTGAGGCAGCAGTGCTAACCACTGTGCCGCCCACAGATGTGCTCAGACAATTAACAACCAACTTCTGTTTCTCCAAACCTTAGATAACAATTTAACAAAGGTGACAGTGCGATTAAAGAGGTATTAACACCAAGACCAGATAGTATCACGCCCAGGTTAGAATTTGGTTTTACTGTCACATGTACTCAAGTACTGGCATATCTGTACAGCCATTCTCGGCCGCCATCTTAGCTACAAAATTGGAAAACATGGGAGAGAATGTGAAGTGAGCAAAGACGTAGTGGCTAAGTGATGGTAAGCCTGGGGTACAAACCAAGTTGCAGGGGAGAAGCAGGAAGTTTCACACTGAGCACTTGGGAAAGAACAAATTTGAATGGGGGAATGGTGTGATGACACTTGCTTGCAGAATGAGATCATCAGACAGGGCCTTGACATCAACAGAGGGTTGGGACATCAGAGAGAGCGATCCAACATGTCACTGCCAAGGGTCAGTATTTGGTGCCCATCCCTCAGTGCCCCTGGAACAGAGTGGCTTGCTCAGCCACTTCAGAGTCAGTGGCAGATGGAGTTTAATTCAGATAAATGCGAGGTGCTGCATTGTGGGAAAGTAAATCTTAGCAGGACTTATACACTTAATGGTAAGGTCCGAGGGAGTGTTGCTGAACAAATAGACCTTGGAGTGCAGGTTCATAGCTCCTTGAAAGTGGAGTCACAGGTTGATAGGATAGTGAAGAGGGCGTTTCCTTTATTGGTCAGAGTATTGAGTACAGGAGTTGGGAGGTCATGTTGCGGCTGTACAGGACATTGGTTAGGCCACTGTTGGAATATTGGTCTCCTTCCTATCGGAAAGATGTTGTGAAACTTGAAAGGGTTCAGAAAAGATTTACAAGGATGTTGCCAGGGTTAGGGGATTTGAGCTACAGGGAGAGGCTGAACAGGCTGGGGCTGTTTTCCCTGGAGCATCAGAGGCTGAGGGGTGACCTTATAGAGGTTTACAAAATTATGAGGGGCATGGATAGGGTAAATAGGCAAAGTCTTTTCCCTGGGGTGGGGGAGCCCAGAACTAGAGGGCATAGGTTTAGGGTGAGAGGGGAAAGATATAAGAGAGACCTGATGGGCAACTTTATCACACAGAGGGTGGTACGTGTCTGGAATGAGCTGCCAGAGGAAGTGGTGGAGGCTGGTACAATTGTAACATTTAAGAGGCATTTGGATGGGTATATGAATAGGAAGGGTTTGGAGGGATATGGGCCGGGTGCTGGCAGGTGGAACTAGATTGGGTTGGGATATCTGGTCGGCATGGACGGGTTGGACCGAAGGGTCTGTTTCCGTGCTGTACACCTCTATGACATGGCTATGGGTCTAGAGTTACGTGTGGGCCAGACCAGGTAAGGACAGTAGATTTTCTTCCCCGAAGTGAACAGTTGAGGGTTTGACAAAAATCAATGGAAGATGTCATATCACCAAGATCAGCTTTCAGTTCCAGATTTATTCATCGAATTTCTATCCCACCAGCAGGGGTGGAATTTGAGCCCAGGCCGAGGTTGGCAAATTACTGGTCCGGGTACATTCCCACGATCCCGTCAGCTCCCTTGTGACATCGTAACACGCTCTCAAAGAGAAGCTTCCCAAAGTCTGACACTGAGCTGGGCAAGGGCTGCTGAGGAAGCATGGCCAGAGAGCTCGGTTGCTAAGGCGGGTCTGAAATAAGGAGAGAGAGGTGGGAGAGGTCACCAGGTTGAGGGAGGGAATGCCAGGGGGCTGAAGGCCAGGCCCCCAAATGGCAGAGC